>NC_084575.2:20838066-21038066 GCF_033978685.3 Nerophis lumbriciformis
TAAATTCTAATTTAATGATTATTTGAAAAAAAAAAATGTTTCTCAGTTCTAACATTAAATATCTTGTCTTTGCAGTCTATTCAATTGAATATAAGTTGAAAAAGATTTACAAATCATTGTATTCTGTTTTATTCACAAATTACACAACATGCCAACTTCACTGGTATTGGGGTTTTTTAAAAATATAAAATAACATTGAATTATGTTTATTTATCATATTTATATAGAGCTTTTTCAGTGACTCAAAGTGTGTTACACTGAGAATCTACAGTCACATCTTGATGATGGTAAGCTCCATTTCCACAGCTGCCCTGGTGAAGACTAACAAAATTAGTTAAACAGTGTGTATGGGTTTACATGACTTTGTTTTTATAGCGTGAGGTGGGCCTCCCGTAGGAGCGTTCAGAGGACCACAAGGGAGGAACAGCGGCTTGAGAAAAATTATGATAAACAACTTACTAAGGTAACTTGAGTGATGTCAAGGGCAACATTAATAGGGTTTTTTTTGTTCCTGGAGAGTGAACGAAAATAAGGTAACAAAAATTATAAAACACTTTTGGCGACCAAATTAATAAAATATGATTCAGGGGCGCTCATTCACTGTACGTACACTTGAAATGACTGTGTAAACTACGGCAAGCAATTGTTAAATACCAACAACCGTAAAATCCCAAAAAAAAAATGTTTTTAATTTTTTAATTTTTTAATTTATTTTTAAGTCTTTTTTTTTTTTTTTTTTTTAATTATTTTAAACATAAAAAACACAAGACACACTTACCATTAATGCATCAACCCAAAAAAAACCTCCCTCCCCCATTTACACTCATCCACACTCATTTACACAAAAGGATCTGTCTCTTTCTGTTATTAAAAACTTCTGGTTCCTACAATATTGAATAATACAGTCTGCAAGGGATACAGTCCTTAAAGCACACATGATTGCGTGTGCTGCTGGTCCACCAACATTTTGTAGCTGTTGTTTTGAGGCATGTTTAAAGGGGAACATTATCACAATTTCAGAATGGTTAAAACCATTAAAAATCAGTTCCTAGTGGCTTATTATATTTTTCGAAGTTTTTTTCAAAATGTTACCCATCACGCAATATCCCTAAAAAAAGCTTCAAAGTGCCTGATTTTAACCATCGTTATATACACCCGTCCATTTTCCTGTGACGTCACATAGTGATGCCAACACAAACAAACATGGCGGAAAGAACAGCAAGCTATAGCGACATTAGCTCGGATTCAGACTCGGATTTCAGCGGCTTAAGCGATTCAACAGATTACGAATGTATTGAAACGGATGGTTGTAGTGTGGAGGCAGGTAGTGAAAACGAAATTTAAGAAGAGACTGAAGCTATTGAGCCATATCGGTTTGAACCGTATGCAAGCGAAACCGACGAAAACGACACGACAGCCAGCGACACGGGAGAAAGCGAGGACGAATTCGGCGATCGCCTTCTAACCAACGATTGGTATGTGTTTGTTTGGCATTAAAGGAAACTAACAACTATGAACTAGGTTTACAGCATATGAAATACATTTGGCAACAACATGCACTTTGAGAGTGCAGACAGCCCAATTTTCATCAATTAATATATTCTGTAGACATACCCTCATGTCAGCAGGCCAGGGAAGCTAGGGTCGATATTCTTCTCTCGATCATCTTCGGTGGCATAAGGGACGGTGTGAGCCAAGACATCCAGGGGGTTTAGCTCGCTCGTCTGCGGGAACAAACTGCCGCCTTTTCTTGCCATGCTACCGAGGTCCTTTGTCCCTGAATTGCTCACACACTCCGGCAGATTCAATGGGGGTCTGGCGGCAGATTTCTTTGACTTTATCGTTGGAAATGCATCTGCTTTGAGTGTCGCAGGATATCCACACATTCTTGCCATCTCTGTCGTAGCATAGCTTTCGTCGGTAAAGTGTGCGGAACAAACGTCCAATTTCTTGCCACTTTCGCATCTTTGGGCCACTGGTGCAACTTGAATCCGTCCCTGTTCGTGTTGTTACACCCTCCGACAACACACCGACGAGGCATGATGTCTCCAAGGTACGGAAAACAGTCGAAAAAAACAGAAAATAACAGAGCTGATTTGACTCGGTGTTTGAGAAAATGGCGGATTGCTTCCCGATGTGACGCCACGTTGTGACGTCATCGCTCCGAGAGCGAATATTAGAAAGGCGTTTAATTCGCCAAAATTCACCCATTTAGAGTTCGGAAATCGGTTAAAAAAATATATGGTCTTTTTTCTGCAACATCAAGGTATATATTGACGCTTACATAGGTCTGGTGATAATGTTCCCCTTTAAAAAAAACTAGAAATAATGCACTTTGTGAAAGTCAAAGTATAGAATTTCCCATAGTTGTAGTGGGTGTCAGGATTATCTCAGGGAGAGAATGTCCCAAATTCCAAGCTGCTGTTTTGAGGCATGTTAAAAAAAAATAATGCACTTTGTGACTTGAATAATATTTTTTGGCAGTGCCATGTTGGCATTTTTTTCCATAACTTGAGTTGATTTATTTTGGGAAAACCTTGTTACATTGTTTAATGCATCACAACAAAATGAGGCATAATAATGTGTTAATTCCACGACTGTATATATCGGTATCGGTTGATATCGGAATCGTTAATTAAGAGTTGGACAATATCGGATATCGGCAAAAAAGCCATTATCGGACATCTCTATAGAAAACACATGATTTTACTGTGCAAATAAGGAAGAATTGTACAATGCATTTGCAAATACTGTAATGTCACAAGCATGCAATTACCCTAAAAATGTTTTAAAGATTATGCAGATTGTAAATTTACATCATACCTTAATTGTTTTAGAATTTGCATTAAAGCAATAGCCTAATTAACTTTAGGCTAACAACATGTTTCCTTGTATTTTTGTGGCGAGTCGTTTCAAACACTGAGGGCTTATGTCTGTGCTTCATTGTAAACTGCATCCAAATGAACCACGCTGTGTGTTTGAGTGTGTTGGAACTGGTTGCAGGCAGCTATTTAACAGTTACGGAGAATTTAAGGCTAAATTTTAATAGCCCACTTGAAGGAACATGTTGTGTAAGGCCATGTTGTGAGCTGTCCAGTCCAGTAAAGGTTGAATTCCTGGCAAACGCAGCTGCCAGTATTTGAGTGTAAATTCTTTAGGGTTTTTTTTTGTAAACATGTTAAATAATATATCTTTTTTTTTCATAGCAATTTACCGTAAGCAAAGACAGCATTACCGTAATGTTCTATACATCGTGACTGTATATTTTTTACTGCCAGTATTTTACCGTAAATTGTGCAGATCCGTGGGGGTTTTTTTCAGAAAGAAGTGCATGTCAAATGGCAATCCAATTTCCAGCCCCTTCCTGCTCCATCACTGATGAGAATATAATATTACATTTCCCCAGATATTCCACTGATTGCCGTGGTGCGCGCAGCGTTTGAAATACATTTTTTAACAATATCTTTCCCCATTAATTAATTTCAGTAAAAAAAAAAAAAAAACATGTATCAAATTAAAATCTAATAGACATATAATAATATACATTCACTGTACAAACATACATATACACATACTGTACATAAGTAGACATACATACATACACTCATGCATATAATCACGTTTCATCAAACATATATTAACGTTGTTGCCCTAGGGCAGGGGTCGGCAACCCGCGGCTCTAGAGCCGCATGCGGCTCTTTAGCGCCGCCCTAGTGGCTCTCTGGAGCTTTTTAAAAAATGTATGAAAAATGGAAAAAGATGAGGGGAAAAAAATCTATTTTTTGTTTTAATATGGTTTCTGTAGGAGGACAAACATGACACAAGCCTCCCTAATTGTTATAAAGCACACTGTTTATATTAAACATGCCTCACTGATTCGAGTATTTGGCGAGCGCCGTTTTGTCCTACTAATTTTGGCGGTCCTTGAACTCACCATAGTTTGTTTACATATATAACTTTCTCCGACTTTCTAGGACGTGTTTTATGCCACTTCTTTTTCTGTCTCATTTTGTCCACCAAACTTTTAACGTTGTGCACGAATGCACATAGGTGAGTTTTATTGATGTTATTGACTTGTGTGGAGTGCTAATCAGACATATTTGGTCACTGCATGACTGCAAGCTAATCGATGCTAACATGCTATTTAGGCTAGCTATATGTACATATTGTATCATTATGCCTCGTTTGTAGCTATATTTGAGGTCATTTAGTTTCCTTTGAATCATCTTAATTCAATGTATATCTCATGACACACTATCTGTATGTAATACGGCTTTTAATTTTTTGCGGCTGCAGACAGATTTGTTTTTGTATTTTTGGTCCAATATGGCTCTTTCAACATTTTGGGTTGCCGACCTCTGCCCTAGGGGAAACTGGGTAACACACAACAATCTACAAGGTTAATATTGTTGGCTTCTCTTTCTTCCCCTCCATTTATCTGCTTTCTTTTGTATTTCAAGTAAACATTACATATATGTATTGTTGCATTTCAAACAATTGTATTGTTGTTAATAGAGGTAATTATTGTTATTATTCATCATCAATAGTGCTATTTCTATTGGTATTTGTATTGCTCCATTTGTAGTGTCCATCCATCCATCCATTTTCTACCGCTTGTCCCTTATGGGGTGGCGGAGGGTGCTGGAGCCTATCCTAGCTGCACACGGGCGGAAGGTGGAGTACACCCTGGACAAGTCGCTCCCTCATCGCACCATGTGTAGTGTAATAATGGTTATTGTAATTTCGGTATTATTAATATTTATTTCTGCTTCTTTGCTATCACTTTTACCATCAAATTTGTATAAATCCTATTTGCTGATGTTGTTGTTGTTGTTGTTGTTGTTGTTGTTGTCTCTCTGTCTTATCCCCCTCTTGCCCCCCTCTGTCTTCCATTTGTTCCTCTTTCCATCCCCTCCTGCTCCGGCCCGGCTGCACCAAATGATAATATAAATACATTTAATAAAGTCAAATACAAATAAGGCAACAAGAGAAGTATCCTACACTTCTCTGTTGTAAAGTAAATCTGTACAGCCGATACGGGCATCTACATCAACTATATGATTTGCCTGAGTAGCTGGACAGGACAAAAAAATAAATAAATAATAATAATAATAATAAATAAAAAATCTAATTTGATTTGAAAAAGTATAAAAAAGGATTTCACATAAATAAAAAGGTGTGAAAATAAATTATAATGTGGAGGCACCCAATCAAATTCTGCTAAGAGCCCCAATTTAGCCTCACTGAGTATAACTTTGGAAACCCCTGATTTGAAATAAAGAACGAGTCCGTTTGCTGTTGTTGCGCCGTTTTTATTGAGTATGACAGCAACATAGCCAGCCATGGCATCAAAAAAAGTTGCAAGTGCCAGCACTTTGATTAAAAAAATTGTGATAAACAATATTGAATTGAAGGAATAACTTGTATCAAAGTATAGAAGTATAGCAGATCCAGCTAGAGTAAAAAAACTCATCCATCATGTAGCGCGCTAGTGCTAAGTGCTAAACAATACATCAAAAAAATAACAGTCTCTTACAGTGTCTTGACAGGATGGTAGTATCTTTCAGCACAAGACTTGTGTTCCCTGTTTCGATGATAAATTCGGCATAATCCCTCCCTCCTCAGGTAAAAAATGCTGGGACCAAACGAGCATCTTGCCATGTTTTCTTAACGATGTTGTCAGGTCTAAGTTGAGAGACTGTTTCAGTTGGTCCAGACTTCTAGCTGATAGCGTGTGGAATTCATACGTTTCAAACTTTCCCAAACTCAAAGGCAGCAGCAACAACATCAGTAAGTAGTAGAGATGTCCGATAATGGCTTTTTTGCCAATATCTGATATTCCGATATTGTCCAACTCTTAATTACCGATACCGATATCAACCGATACTGATATATACAGTCGTGGAATTAACACATTATTATGCCTCATTTTGTTGTGATGCCTCGCTGGATGCATTAAACAATTTAACAAGGTTTTCCAAAATAAATCAACTCAAGTTATGGGAAAAAAAATGCCAACATGGCACTGCCATATTTATTATTGAAGTCACAAAGTGCATTATTTTTTTTTAACATGCCTCAAAACAGCAGCTTGGAATTTGGGACATGCTCTCCCTGAGAGAGCATGCGGAGGTTGAGGTGGGAGGGGTTGGGGGGGCAGGGTTGAGGTGCGGGGGTAGGGGGTAGCTGGGGGTGTATATTGTAGCGTCCCGGAAGAGTTAGTGCTGCAAGGGGTTCTGGGTATTTGTTCTGTTGTGTTTATGTTGTGTTACGGTGCGGATGTTCTCCCGAAATGTGTTTGTCATTCTTGTTTGGTGTGGGTTCACAGTGTGGCGCATATTTGTAACAGTGTTAAAGTTGTTTATACGGCCACCCTCAGTGTGACCTATATGGCTGTTGACCAAGTATGCTTGCATTCACTTGTGTGTGTAAAAAGTCGTACATATTATGTGATAGGGCTGGCACGCAAAGGCAGTGCCTTTAGATTAATTGGCGCTCTGTACTTCTCCCTACGTCCGTGTACCACAGCGGCGTTTTAAAAAGTCATACATTTTACTTTTTGAAACCAATACCGATCATTTACGATATCACATTTTAAAGCATTTATCGGCCGATATTATCGGACATCTCTATTAAGTAGCATTACTTCTCAGCTCTCTTTAGTAGCCTGAGGCAGTGTGAGCTAAGCGCTGTGTCCCTACGCCTGAAAAGTAGTCCCCCTGTGTTAGCTCTTACAATAACAATGCCGCGAAAGCTTAGTTAATACGCAGGTCACGGCCATTGCCTGTATTGTTAGCCGCCTCATGCTAGCAGTTTTTTACTATCTAGAATGCACAGAAAAGGGAAAGACATGTGTGTCTAATAAAAGGGTGTCCAAAGTGAGGCCTTTAGTGTTATTCTTGAACAAATCTGGTTGATTTTAAAAGTAATGTATTTGTGTCCTGTCCTCACTTTGCTGCGCTGTGCTGTTTGTTCTGTGTTTTGGCAAGGAAACAACAACTGGGCCATGCATTTTTTTTAGTCGTTATTGTCTTGTGAGTAATCCTGCAGGCTGGTGCAAAATTAAATTGAACATGTCTCCCAAATTCAATTTCAATTCCTTGAATTGAATTTGGATTGAGGTTGCAAACAGAAAGTATTATTGCAATTTCAATTAAAATTTAAATGTTATGAAATTTGAAAAAGTTCTAAGAGATCATTGTGCTGTATTTTAGAATCATGCTTTACGGCAAGGGTGTCAAACTTGTTTTCATCAAAGGCCACATTGCATTTAAAATATATACTTGCCTCATAATTTTATTACACAATTGCCTATGCATTTGATTATTAGATTTTTTTTATGTACAAACTGACAGATAACTTGCTTTGAAATAAGTTAGGGTGACAAGCAAATACTTAAGTTTTTTTTTTGTTTTTTTAAATCCCCAAAAATTATATACTAATTTGTTGCATGATCAGATTTTAAAATGTAAAAATTTGCACTTAAATGCAATACATATACGGTATGTTTTCTGTCAAAAAGAAAACAACGAATACATTTAGTAAGAAAGTACTTTATTGACGCACTTTATTTACAGGCTTTTGTGGGCCATGAGTTTGAAACCTTTACAATATGCGATGAAAACTGTTCAGTTGGTATATGATGCTTATTTTTGTCCATCTATTTGTATCTAACATGAGGTACACTTCCTCAAATATAGTCAGATTACATTATAGTCGTATCAGAAATTCTGACTGCACTATTAGATAGATAGATAGATGGATGGATGGATGGATGGATGGATGGATGGATAGATAGATAGATAGATAGATAGATAGATAGATAGATAGATAGATAGATAGATAGATAGATGGATAGATAGATAGATAGATAGATAGATAGATAGTACTTTATTGATTCCTTCAGGAGAGTTCCCTCAGGAAAATTAAAATATTATAATAATAATAATAATTTAATAGAATATTAAATTGACTCCTGCAAGACCTTTTTCAATAGTCTATCAATGCAGGGAACGTATATACTATTGCAAACTAGTTACAATATTAACCATTTTAAATAAATACATTACTTTATAACATGTGTATTTTGGATCACAATAGATCATCAAGACAGTTTGAGGTAGAGGAAGATCTTCATCCGCCTGCATGTTGACTTATCACCGCCTGATACTCCTAATACTCCTTCTTCTAGCTACTTATCACCGCCTGAAGTAACAATACTCCTTCTTCTAGCTACTTAGTTTTTTCGCGGCGCTGTACCTCGGTCTCTGCGGCGTACTCTGATGGCCGCCATGGCCTGGACTGTCTACGAGCAGCTGATGGCTCGAATGGGCCTCAAATCCTAAAGATTCTGATATATTTTGACAATTTATATCACGGGACGGTATAGCTCGGTTGGTAGAGTGGCCGTGTCAGCAACTTGAGGGTTGCAGGTTCGATCCCCGCTTCCGCCATCCTAGTCACTGCCGTTGTGTCCTTGGGCAAGACACTTTACCCACCTGCTCCCAGTGCCACCCACACTGGTTTAAATGTAACTTAGATATTGGGTTTCACTATGTAAAGCGCTTTGAGTCACTTGAGAAAAAGCGCTATATAAATGTAATTCACTTCACTTCACTTCACATCATAGAAGTGTGCCAAATAAAGATTGCAATCATTACTGTTAAAGTCTTATTATCTGCCTTACCATAATGTGTCAAATATAGTATAACAATTTATTTCATCAGAATATTTTTATTTTTTTATTAAACAGCTGAAGACACAAACCGCATATATTGCCAATATACAAACAAATCAAGGCACTTTAAACACATTTCAACATCACAGACATTCACAGGGTTAAGCAATCATAATCTTTATACAAACAAAAAATGTTAGCGATGTAAGAGACAATACCAAAAGATAAAAATATAAAAAAACAACTAAATAATTTAGTTAATTAATAATTAAAATGGGCTTCTCTTATACCAGTGTTTTTCAACCTTTTTTGAGTCAAGGCACCTTTTTAGTGTTGAAAAAATCCAGAGGCACACCACCAGCAGAAATCATTAAAAAAAACGAGTTGACAGTGAAGAGTTGTTGTCACAATTGTTGGATATGACTTTAAAGCATAACCAAGCATGCATCAATATAGCTCTTGTCTCAAAGTAGGTGTGCTGTCACCACCTGTCACATCACCCCCTGACTTATTTGGAGTTTTTTTGCTGTTTTCCTGTGTTTAGTGTTTTACTTCTTGTCTTGTGCTCCTATTTTGGTGGCTTTTTTGGTACTTTCCTGTAGCAGTTTCATGTCTTCCTTTGAGAGATATTTCCCGCATCAAGCAATCAAGAATATTTCAGTGGGTTTTATCCTTCTTTGTGGGGACATTGTTGATTGCTATGTCATGTTCGGATGTACATTGTGGACGCCGTCTTTGCTCCGCAGTAAGTCTTTGCTGTTGTCCAGCATTCGGTTTTTGTTTACTTTGTAGCCAGTTCAGTTTTAGTTTTGTCCTGCATAGCCATCCCTAAACTTCAATGCCTTTTCTTAGGGGCACTCACCTTTTGTTTATTTTTGGTTTAAGCACTTTTTACCTGCACGCTGCCTCCCGCTGTTTCCGACATCTACAAAGCAATTAGCTACCGGCTGCCACCTACTGATATGGAAGAGTATTACACGGTTACTCTGCCGAGCTCTAGACAGCACCGACACTCAACAACAACACAAAATTGTTTTACTACTTACGTATAAAATGCTACACGGTCTAGCTCCAGCCTATTTTGCAAATTGTATTGTACCATATGTCCCGGCAAGAAATTTGCGTTCAAAGAACTCCGGCTTATTAGTGATTCCCAGAGCCTAAAAAAAGTCTGCGGGCTATAGAGCGTTTTGTATTCGGGCTCCAGTACTATGGAATGCCCTCCCGGTAACAGTTAGAGATGCTACCTCAGTAGAAGCATTTAAGTCCCATCTTAAAACTCATTTGTACACTGAGATGCTACCTCAGTAGAAGCATTTAAGTCCCATCTTAAAACTCATTTGTACACTCCAGCCTTAAAATAGACCCACTTTTTAGAGCAGTTGATCTGCCGTTTCTTTTATTTTCTCTTCTGCCCCCCTCTCGCTTGTGGATGGGGGGGACACAGGTCCAGTGGCCATGGATGAGGTGCCGGCTGTCCAGAGTCGGGACCCGGGTTGGACCGCTCGCCTGTGCATCGGCTGGGGACATCTCTGCACTGATGACCCGTCTGCCCTCGGGATGGTCTCCTGCTGACCCCACTATGGACTGGACTCTCACTATTGTGTTAGATCCACTATGGACTGGACTTTTACTAATATGTTAGATCCACTATGGACTGGACTTTCACAATATTATGTCAGACCCACTCGACATCCATTGCTTTCGGTCTCCCCTGGGGGGGGGTTACCCACATATGCGGTCCTCTCCAAGGTTTCTCATAGTCATTCACATCGACGTCCCACTGGGGTGAGTTTTTCCTTGCCCTTATGTGGGCTCTGTACCACGGATGTCGTTGTGGCTTGTGCAGCCCTTTGAGACACTTGTGATTTAGGGCTATATAAATAAACATTGATTGATTGATTGATAATTTGCAGACTATAATTACTGGTTTGCAAAAAATATTTTTAACCCAAAGAGGTGAAATTAGATAATCTCCCATGGCACACCAGACTGTATCTCACAGTGGTTGAAAAACACTGTATTACACAACTTGAATTCTTCTTCTAAAGATATTATTTAAACAAATATGTGGATTTTAAGTCATTTTCCAAGATGTTATTAATAATTTTAAGTCAATAATCCAATGGGATAACCTAGGTTCCACTTTCAGAAATCGACTTTCATTTAATTATTTTTATTAGAATACATCTTAATACTGTCAGCTTCAGATTCTGTAACCACCATTTTGTCCTACACCGCCCCCAAGTGTCAGATCCGCAAAGCGCACCCTGGCCCCGGTGGCCTCTACGTCACCAAAGTGCGACGCATAGCAAAAACAGCGCCACATTTTTTTCCTAGCGCCGAATAATTTCCGACATATTCAGATCAATACATCTGTCAAGTCGGAGACTAACAAACACTGGGTATGTATATTACTCGAAAAATATGTATGGCGTACCGATAAATGTTGTATTTTGATAGAATTGCCTGCGGGAAACTAACCGGTTGTGTGGAAGGTTCCCCAACACTAAGCTAGCTAACGTTAGCCAGCGCTGTATTTCTTTCTTTCTTTCTTTCTTTCTTTCTTTAGTTTATTTCGAACATGAACACACTTACAGCATAATACATCACACAATTTCATATCAATCACTTTACATCATGTCTGAAAAGGAGTAGGAAGAAGCAAAACTTATTTTATCCTACCCCTTTCCCACTTCAGAGCGTTCACAAATATATACATCATGTACTGACCTTTTTATAATAGAATGACATCTGTGAATTAGTATATACAACAGTTTTGTAATAAATAATTAATTAATACAGTCATTATTAACATGTGACATTTATCGCGATATAACGCGTCATAAACTCACATTTCGTTATGCGCACGCATAAAACCCACGCATGTCATGTAATTAATCATATTAGAGTATTGAAGTCGTCGTTGTTGTTAACATTTGTTCAAATGCACTTTTACGAAAGAAGATATCTACATGCAACAAGAATGACCGGGGGCCGAGTGAAAGTGAAAATAGAAGTCTGTGGCAATGTGTACATATCCTACCAAGTGAGACCTACACTGTTTCAATGTACATTACTCTGATTATGCAATTGTTGATCACTGAAGTGCTGATATCACATCCCACCCCCCGTATTGTAAATAATTCAATGTATATACTCTGATGTAAGGCTGAAACGACGCGTCGACGTAGTCGACGTCATCGATTACGTAAATACGTCGACGCCGTTTTTGTGCGTCGACGCGTCACATACCTTATTTCCGTGAATAGCCTCAGGGGCGCTAATTAATTTAAAACCTCTTCTCACTCCTGCGCTTACCAAAAGGCGTGGGGTAAATTTAGGCCTGCGCTTATAAATTTGAGTGATGTAAGGATACCATCATGAAAAGCACATTTAATAAAAAAAACGTTATTATGGTCTTACCTTTACTTATAAATGAGTATTCTGATCAAAAGCATCGATAACTTGTTTATAGAAGTCTTCCTTATCTTTCTTCAGTTTTAAAAGTCTCTCTGTCTCGATGGAGATATTCCTTTAATTGTTACCTCCTGCTTCGATTGAAAGTCCAGTTTAGAAAACTGTTTTATTTTAGATATGTAATCCTCCATGTTAAAAGTGCAAGCAAACGATCGCTGCTCACTCTTGTTGCTTGTTGTCTTCTTCTGCAGCATCGGTCTTCTGCAGTACCGGTAGTCGCAAGAAGGATCACTAGCGCCCTCTACCACCAGGAGGCGGGAGTCATTTAATGACTCATATTTGACACACGCAGCTACGGTATATTAATAAAACATAGCTGCTTACTGTTCTTTTTAGCATATTCAATAGCTTGGACCTTAAATCCTACTGAATAGCTCTTAATCTTCTTCCCTTTATGCGATTTCAAATGATTGAAATCAGCCTCCTCCATTTTGAAAATGATGACTCGTGACGTGACGAGTTTGACCCGGCGGAAGTTCTAGGCATATGCTAATTATTTTGCGAAACAAGTTTGACCCGGCGTAAATCCTGAGCCGTCGGTAATGCTAAGCATGCACTAATTATTTTGCGAAACGAGTTTGACCCGGCAGTAATTCTAGGCATGCGAATACTATATACCCGGCGCCAATTCAAGGAAATACGCACTTTTTTGTATTGGATGTTTATCTTTATTTTTGCACATTTTAAAACAAAATAAGCAATACTTATACTTTTGAAATGCTTATACTATTGCAGAATATTAAGATTTGCACTGGATGTTTACTTTTATATTTGCACATTAAAAAGCAAATAAGCTACTTTTAATTTTGTTAAAACTGGCCTACATTTATTTTTTCATCTTCATTTTAAATTAAAAAAATAATCGGTAAAAGGAAAAATAATCTATAGATTAATTGAAAAAAATAATTATAGATTAACCGATTAATCAAAAAAATAATCTATAGATTAATCGATAGAAAAATAATCGTTAGCTGCAGCCTTACTCTGATGATTAACTTGTGTGATGACTGTATTATGCTGATAGTATATATTTGTACCATGAATTGATGTACTTGGACCCCGACTTAAACAAGTTGAAAAACTTATTCGGGTGTTACCATTTAGTGGTCAATTGTACGGAATATGTACTATACTGTGCAATCTACTAATAAAAGTTTCAATCAATCAATCAATCTCTTACCAGGCATAGATCGGGAATTACGGTAATGCACCATGAGTTTATTTGGCACAAACTCCGGGTTTGGAACAACGGGTACTGGTGTTTTTGGAAGCACAGCGGCTGACACACATAATCCCATGAAGGTAAACATCATACACTGTTTGGTTTTTTTTAAATTGAATTATTGTTGTTATTGTGGCAGACAGCTCAACACCTGACAATATGAAACTCAGTGATTTCTTTTTTTAAATGTCTGTTAGGATGTTGAAGTGACTTCCCCACCAGATGACAGCATTAGCTGCCTGGCTTTCAGTCCACCCACCATGCCAGGAAACTTTCTGATTGGAGGATCCTGGGCTAACGATGTAAGTAGAGATGTCCGATAACGGCTTTTTTGCCGATATCCGATATTCCGAAATTGTCCAACTCTTAATTACCGATTCCAATATCAAACGATACCGATATATACAGTCGTGGAATTAACACATTATTATGCCTAATTTTGTTGTGATGTCCCGCTGGATGCATTAAACAATGTAACACGGTTTTCCAAAATAAATCCACTAAAGTTATGGAAAAAAATGCCAACATGGCACTGCCATATTTATTATTGAAGTCACGAAGTGCATTATTTTTTTTAACATGCCTCAAAACAGCAGCTTGGAATTTGGGACATGCTCTCCCCGAGAGAGCATGAGGAGGTTGTTGGAGGCAGGGTTGAGGTGGGGGGGATAGGGGGTAGCGGGGGGTGTATATTGTAGCCTCCCGAAAGAGTTAGTGCTGCAAGGGGTTCTGGGTATTTGTTCTGTTGTGTTTATGTTGTGTTACGGTGCGGATGTTCTCCCGAAATGTGTTTGTTATTCTTGTTTGGTGTGGGTTCACAGTGTGGCGCATATTTGTAACAGTGTTAAAGTTGTTTATACGGCCACCCTCAGTGTGACCTGTATGGCTGTTGACCAAGTATGCTTGGCATTCACGTGTGTGTGTGAAAAACCGTAGATATTATGAGATTGGGCCGGCACGCAAAGGCAGTGCCTTTAAGGTTTATTGGCGCTCTGTATTTCTCCCTACGTCCGTGTACCACTCCGTACAGCGGCGTTTTAAAAAGTCATAAATTTTACTTTATTAAAACAGATACCGATAATTTCCAATATTACATTTTAAAGCATTTATCGGCCGATAATATCGTCAGTCCGATATTATTGGACATTTCTAGATGTAAGTATATTTTGGCACAAAAGGCGTTATATTTGAGGTGTGAGGCAGGTTTTGATTGTTGTCACAGTCATCCCTCGCCACATCCATCCATTTTCTACCGCTTGTCCCTTTCGGGGTCGCGGGGGTTGCTGGAGCCTATCTCAGCTGCATTCGGGCGGTAGGCAGGGTACACCCTCGGACCAGTCGCCACCTCATCACAGGGCCAACACAGATAGACAACATTCACACATTAGGGACCATTTGGTGTTGCCAATCAACCTATCCCCAGGTGCATGTCTTTGGCATACTTGCCAACGCTCCCGATTTTCCCGGGAGACTCCCGAATTTCAGTGCCCCTCCCGAAAATTTCCCGGGGCGACCATTCTCCCGAATTTCTCCTGATTTCCACCCGGACAACAATATTGGGGGCGTGCCTTAAAGGCACTGCCTTTAGCGTCCTCTCTCACCTGAAAAGGAGACTATTATATATGTCTCCGTTATCCATAGGTTTATCTGTAACCCATAAAGTAAGCAGGCACGGAGCTATTTCTCAGCGTGTGTTTATTCCAGCCGGCACGTTAATACACTGACACACAACATCCGGATTCCCATCATGCATTGCTTCAAAACTACGGCAAGTAGTAATGTCCAAAAACATAATAGAGACGAAGCAGAAGAACGAAGAAGAGACATGGCGACGATGAGTAAGAAGAAGAAGTACGCTTGCAAGTTCCAAAATGATTGGAAAAAATTATTTCATCCAGGACAGCTCGAATGGAAAGGGGTATGCTGCCTGCAAATTTTGTAGATCAGACTTCTCCATTGAACACGGTGGCCGAACGGATATACTCATTCATGAACGGATTATTTGTATATATAAGAAATACTTTAAAATATATACACCCCCCTCACAATACGCAGGCCCTGGGTTTGATCCTGGGCTCAGGATCTTTCTTTGTGGAGTTTGCATGTTCTCCCCGTGACTGCGTGGGTTCCCTCCGGTCTATCTGTGTTGGACCTGCGATAAGGTGGTAACTTGTCCAGAGTGTACCCCACCTTCTGTCCAAATGCAGCTGGGATAGGCTCCAGCCACCCCTCGCGACCCTGAGGGGGACAAACGCTCGAAAATGGATGGATGGATTTTGGTTGACATTTACTGTAATTTATTCGTAAAATGTTGAGGAAACTAAATCAATTTAGATGACTAAAATACATATTTTTCAACAGACTATGACTAAAACTGAATTAAAAAAACACTGTCAAAATTAATACTTGTTGATAATACAGCAAGCTAGCGTCTAATCACAATATGAAGCTGCTTCTAAATCAGTAATTCTCCTCCTTGGTGGCGAATAAACTGCATTTCTATCAGTAGGAAAATAGAGGACAACAAATAGCTAAACAAGCTACTCTACAAACCCCGTTTCCATATGAGTTGGGAAATTGTGTTAGATGTAAATATATACGGAATACAATGATTTGCAAATCACTTTCAACCCATATTCAGTTGAATATGCTACAAAGACAACATATTTGATGTTCAAACTGATAAACTTTTTTTTTTTTTTTCAAATAATCATTAACTTTAGATTTGATGCCAGCAACACGTGACAAAGAAGTTGGGAAAGGTGGCAATAAATACTGATAAAGTTGAGGAATGCTCATCAAACACTTATTTGGATCATCCCACAGGTGAACAGGCTAATTGGGAACAGGTGGGTGCCATGATTGGGTATAAAAGTAGATTCCATGAAATGCTCAGTCATTCACAAACAAGGATGGGGTGAGGGTCACCACTTTGTCAACAAATGCGTGAGCAAATTGTTGAACAGTTTAAGAAAAACCTTTCTCAACCAGCTATTGCAAGGAATTTAGGGATTTCACCATCTACGGTCCGTAATATCATCAAAGGGTTCAGAGAATCGATATCAGTGTGTAAAGGATATCACCACATGGGCTCAGGAACACTTCAGAAACCCACTGTCAGTAACTACTGTTGGTCGCTTCATCTGTAAGTGCAAGTTAAAACTCTCCTATGCAAGGCGAAAAACGTTTATCAACAACACCCAGAAACGCCGTCGGCTTCGCTGGGCCTGAGCTCATCTAAGATGGACTGATACAAAGTAGAAAAGTGTTCTGTAGTCTGACGAGTCCATATCTCAAATTGTTTTTGGAAACTGTGGACGTCGTGTCCTCAGGACCAAAGAGGAAAAGAACCATCCGGATTGTTATAGGCGCAAAGTTGAAAAGTCAGCATGTGTGATGGTATGGGGGTGTATTAGTGCCCAAGACATGGGTAACTTACACATCTGTGAAGGCGCCATTAATGCTGAAAGGTACATACAGGTTTTGGAGCAACCTATGTTGCCATCCAAGCAACGTTACCATGGACGCCCCTGCTTATTTCAGCAAGACAATGCCAAGCCACGTGTTAAATCAACGTGGCTTCATAGTAAAAGAGTGCGGGTACTAGATTGACCTGCCTGTAGTCCAGACCTGTCTCCCATTGGAAATGTGTGGCGCATTATGAAGCCTAAAATACCACAACAGAGACCCCCGGACTGTTGAACAACTTAAGCTGTACATCAAGCAAGAATGGGAAATAATTCCACCTGAAAAGCTTCAAAAATTGGTCTCCTCAGTTCCCAAACGTTTACTGAGTGTTGTTAAAAGAAAAAGTGATGTAACACAGTGGTGAACATGCCCTTTCCCAACTACTTTGGCACGTGTTGCAGCCATGAAATTCTAAGTTAATTATTATTTGCAAAAAAAAAAAAAAAAAGTTTATGAGTTTGAACATCAAATATCTTGTCTTTGTAGTGCATTAAATTGAATTTGGGTCGAAAAGGATTTGCAAATCATTGTATTCCGTTTATATTTACATCTAACACAATTTCCCAACTCATATGGAAACAGGGTTTTTACACTCAAAGCAAATCAAACCACTTAGAGCTCTCTTGAATGTAAACAAAGGCGAACGGATCGGTACAAATATTGTCAGTGATAATACAAAGTATAGTTTTTTGTCAGTAATAATACAAAGCATAGTATCAGTTAATGGTCAGTACTACTTGTGATAATATTTTTTATTATCACAAAATTTAATTTTTTTGCTTGTATTTGTTATTGTTTATAGACAGCAAGATAAGAGCCATTAGTATTTTTTAGCTTTTGCTTAATTATATTGCACTGTTGACTTATTTTGTATGTGCAGAAATCATTTGAATATTTAATTGATATTGTTGTATTGCCATCCTGTGTTTTTGTGTGCTTATAATTGTGATCAAAAACAGAACCATTCAATGATCTTGGAAAAAATATCAGCATTAGTATAGTTAATACTGGCCCCATAGCTACTTGGTATTGGTTCAATATCCACATTTGTAGTACCGCTCAAAATAAATATAAAGTAGTCAAATAACTGAAGAAAAATGTTTATTAAATTTTAACATGAGTGTAGATTAATTTTCATTACAGATGAAAGTAATCAACATTTACCAGTAAATGAACAAGTAGAATAATAATAGTTTTGGGGAAATAATACAACTGGAAATGACCAAATATGTTACCGCATGTGTCAGCGGCTAAATTAGGAGCCTTTTTACCGGTAACCTTTTTTGAAATGGTTCTATTATCATTTATATGCCAAATAATATGATATATATCAGTATTGAACGAGGCTGCAATATATATCCCAATATACGTTTCAGCTGCAACTGTAACGTGATATAGCAATAAGAAAATTAACTTTTGTTATCTACATCAGGTGCGGTGCTGGGAAGTACAAGATAATGGGCAAACTGTGCCCAAAGCCCAACAGATGCACACAGGCCCAGTGTTAGACGCATGCTGGAGTGATGTAAGCCTCATCATACAATATGCTGAGTACATGTACTGTACAATACTTTCATGGGTAACATAATGGTCCCCTTTTCCAGGATGGGAGTAAAGTTTTTACAGCTTCATGTGACAAGACAGCCAAGATGTGGGACCTTAACAGTAATCAAGCGATGCAGATTGCACAAGTAGTTTGAGAACATTTGGACTCAATATGTAGGCAGTTTTTAAAATATATTTTTCATTTTGGTTCACAGCACGATGGCCCAATCAAATCAATCCACTGGATAAAAGCCCCTAACTACAGCTGTATCATGACTGGCAGCTGGGACAAAACACTGAAGGTACTTGTGTCAGCATGCAGTACGTTTTAGACATAATGGACATGGCGTCGTATGGGACATCATTTTGATTTTTTTATTCCAGTTCTGGGACACCCGCTCTCCCAATCCTATGATGTCTCTACAGATGCCAGAGAGATGTTATTGTGCAGATGTTGTACGTAGGGTTTTGCAATATATTTCTAACTCCCACCTGTTGAGAAGGATTGTCATATTAATACCGTCGTTATTTGGTTTTGCAGGTGTACCCCATGGCGGTGGTGGCCACAGCTGAGCGAGGCCTGATTGTGTACCAGTTGGAGAACCAGCCCTCTGAATTCATCAGACTTGAATCGCCCCTTAAACATCAGGTGAATACTTGGAATGTATTTTTTTTGTCATATTAATATCCCACTGTTGAAAGTATTTTGATGTGCAGTATTTCTTCAATTTCAAAATGTAGTGTTATGAACACACAATTCTCTTTCAATCTAATGTGGATTGTAGCACCGCTGTGTAGCCATATTCAAAGATAAACAGAACAAGCCAACTGGATTTGCACTGGGAAGCATCGAAGGTCGTGTTGCCATCCATTATATAAACCCCCCAAACCCGTAAGCATCAAAATAAAAACGGTATCATTATTAATGAATTGAAGCTTTCTTAATGCTGACTTACTGTTTATCTTTTATTTTCTTTCAGACCCAAGGATAACTTCACCTTCAAGTGCCACAGGTCTAATGGGACCAACACAACCACTCCACAGGACATCTATGCTGTAAGATTTCAACTTTATTGTGTATTTTCTTGTGTCTTATATATCATAGAGTGCTGTTTCTTAACCCTTGTTCAGAGCCATCTATAGAGTACAGCCAACTTAGTTTAAAAGTTGGCCCAAATCATGGCGCCCTGTAGTCACATGAGGGGATTTTGACCAATCATTTAGGAGATTGTCTGGCCATACTGTTTCTGATTGGTCAAAAGACCCTCACGTGACTACAGGGAGCCATGTTTGTGACCAAATCTAAAACCAGGTTGTCCATACTCTCTCTATACAAAGCTCTGCAATAGTTGGGCCGCGAGCGCTCCCTAGAGCAGTGTTTTTCAACCTTTTTTAAACCAAGGCACATTTTCTGCGTTGAAAAAATCCGGAGGCACACCACCAGCAGAAATCACTAAAAAACGAAACTCAGTTGACAGTAAAAAGTCGTTGTCGCAATTGTTGGATATGACTTTATATCATAACCAAGCATGCATTACTATAGCCTTTGTCTCAAAATAGGTGTACTGTCACGACGTGTCACACCACGCCGTATAACTTTTTTGCTGTTTTCCTGTGTGTAGTGTTTTAGTTCTTGTCTTGCGCTCCTATTTTGGTGGCTTTTCCTCTTTTTTGGTATTTTCCTGTAGCAGTTTCATCCTTTGAGCGATATTTCCCGCATCGACTATGTTTTAACAATCAAGAATATTTCAGTTGTTTTTATCCTTCTTTGTGGGGACATTGTTGATTGTCATGTCATGTTCGGATGTACATTGTGGACGCCGTCTTTGCTCCGCAGTAAGTCTTTGCTGTCGTCCAGCATTCTGTTTTTGTTTACTTTGTAGCCAGTTCAGTTTTAGTTTTGTTCTGCATAGCCATCCCTAAACTTCAATGCCTTTTCTTAGGGACACTCAACTTTTGTTTATTTTTGGTTGAAGCATTAGATACCTTTTTACCTGCACGCTGCCTCCCGCTGTTTCCGACAAAGCAATTAGCTACCGGCTGCCACCTACTGATATGGAAGAGTATTACACAGTGACTCTGCCGAGCTCTAGACAGCACCGACACTCAACAACACATCATTTGCAGACTATAATTACTGGTTTGCAAAAAATATTTTTAACCCAAATAGGTGAATTTAGATAATCTCCCACGGCACACCAGACAGTATCTCACGGCACACTAGTGTGCAAAAACACTGCCCTAGAGGGCCACAAAAAATATCTGTTTTCCAGCCGTGGTCTCTTTGGGCCGCAGCGGTACTCAGTTGTAATACACTTTTCTACCACTTGTGGCAATAATCACTCTAAAACAAACAGAAGAAGTCTGGAGCTAAAGTCATACAGAAGTTTATGAAGCGCAAAAATTATGACTAAAGTGGCAAAGCTGTATTTTCATTTGCACTTAAATTTCATTATGAAACATATATTTATATTAATATTTATTAATTTAGTTAGAATGTATTTATTTTACCGCTTTGTAATTGTATCTACATTTATTTGTCATGAGTTTTTGAGTCGTTTGTTTTGCAGAATATTTGATTAGTATTTATTTTTGTAATCAGCCTATGTTCATATTTGAGTGGGCCCCAGGCCCCTCTGTTGTGGAAAATTTGGGCCCCAAAGTCTGAAAGGTTTGTAACCCCTGTCTAGGGCTGCAGCTAACGATTATTTTTCTATCGATTAATCTATAGATTATTTTTTCGATTAGTCGGTTAATCTATAGATTATTTTTTTCGATTAATCTATAGATTATTTTTCCTTTTACCGATTTTTTTTTTTATTTAAAATGAAGAGGAAAAAATAAATGTAGGCCAGTTTTTTCAAAAGGCATGGCTTTTATTTACAAAAAAAAAAGTATGGCCACTCAGTCAACATTGACAACAACATGACAAAATATTCTGTAACAATGTAAACATTTAAAACTTTTAACATTTAACAAAATTAAAAGTAGCTTATTTGCTTTTTAATGTGCAAATATAAAAGTAAACATCCAGTGCAAATCTTAATATTCTGGAATAGTATAAGCATTTAAAAAGTAAAAGTATTGCTTATTTTGCTTTAAAATGTGCAAAAATAAAGATAAACATCCAATACAAAAAAGTGCAAAACGGAAATATTCTGTAACAAGTGTAAACATTTCAACAAAAGTAAAAGTATTGCTTATTTGCTAAAATGTGAAAAAATAAAGCTAAACATCCAATACAGAAAAGTGTACAGTGTAAACATTTCAACAAAAGTAAAAGTATTGCTTATTTTGCTTAATAACACAACAATGATAGTAGGATTAAAGTGAAAGTTAATTGTTGGTTTGTACATAGTATATGTAACTGTTAATGTTGTAAAAGGTATTTGCACAACTAATTAACGTTAGCGTTTGTGACACGTCTTGTGCCGTGGGGTTCTTTCAGGACCGACAGACTGAACGCCAGACGGCTTTGCCAGGTTTACAATCTTTTAATTTTACACAGAGTCTTTTCTCTTCCAACTCTTTTCTCTTTCTTTCCTCGCTTTTCAGCTCCTCTTCCTCGCTCGCTCGTCGTCCCCTGTCTCTTGCGGCGTCGCTCCCGGCGCGCCCCGCCTCGCCGCTCGCTCGCCGCCGCCGCCTCTCCACAGCGTTAAAGAGGAGCGCGTCTTTGTAAACACTGAACAGGCACGCCAAACGCGCCTCTCAGAGCAAACGGTGCTTTAGTTTATGAATTTACAACGCAGATACAAATGACACATTCATGTTTTTGTGTAATAATGACAACGTATACGCACGCGGACGAATGACTTGTTGATGGTGATGGCAAGAACGCTGTCGGGGGTTTTCTTTTCAAATGTTCGTTCATAGCCGTTGTGCTGCTATGATAGGCCATTTCCGCTCGACACAGTGTGCATACAACAACATTATTAGGCCGTTTATTGAAATACTCCTTTGCACTCCAATGAAAGATAGCCCTCTTTATACTTAGTACTTTGAGGGCAAAAATTATTTCAACGAATAATAGATGGTTGTAAGTTTTAATTTTGTTTAGTTATTGTGTACAATTGACTTTTCTTTTGCTCAAACAGTGGTATGAAATACAAGAGAAGGAACTAATTTAAATATTGTTAATGTTGTTAAACTGTCAATAACAGGTACCATAGATTAATTGAAACATTTACAGTTAATACATGTGATTAGTATTGGCCAACCTCACTAAGGGATGATAGAAATCCGCAGCAACAATTCCTGATTCATAATGAATACCTCTAACGTTCTAAAAGCAAAGCTCCATGGATGGGAATGTTGACTGGATGGTCAGTCAACTAGCCCGAAAATTAAAACAATGTATTCTTTGGGTTTTGTTATTTTCTTTTGCCAGGTCAACGCCATCTCCTTTCATCCTGTTCACGGAACTTTGGCAACTGTAGGCTCAGATGGACGCTTCAGCTTTTGGGACAAAGATGCCCGCACCAAGTTGAAGACGTCAGAGCAGCTTGATCAGCCCATTACAGCCTGCTGCTTCAACCACAATGGCAACATCTTTGCATATGCTTCTAGCTACGACTGGTCTAAGGTAAGATGTCTTGAACCGACTAAAAGGAAAATTCTAGGAAAACTGCACTTTTTGGGGAGGATTTTGCCCATCATCCACAATCCCTATGCGAGGCATGAACATGTCTTTCTCTTTTTTGTGTGTTCTAAATAGTTTGAAAAAAAAACTAGTATGAAGCGGGTCACAATGCAGATAATTGGGATTATTCTATTCAACCTATATGTTAATATTAACCATGTTATAGCAACCTTATTATTGTAAGAACTAACAACAAAGAACTACTTTTCTGGTGCCAAGACACATCACCTTGCTCATACTGCTCCTCTAACCACTGGAGAGTAGCCAGCTACTAGCTAGCTTGAGCTGCTAATAACGTTTGCGACCTGCTATGAAGTAAAGAAGATGAAGCTTGAGCTGCTTCTGTTGCTGCTGTGTTGTTTTTGAGTTAGTAAAAAATATTGCTAGATTATAAATCATGCATTTTACATGCAGTACCACTAAGCCGAGATGTTGGTCAACTTTTAAAATCCACACGCTATCAACTAGAAACTACTATATATGGCTCTCAACAAATGGAACTCATAAGATCCAATACTGTCGCATTTTTTATCTGAGGAGTGAGGATTATTCTGAATTTAACAGTTTAAGGAGAGCAGCCCTTTGAGACACTCGTGATTTAGGGCTATATAAGTAAACATTGATTGATTGAGAGCAAAAGCGCATCCCAGTGAGAGCAGACTGAAAGTCTCTGATTTTTGTTCTTCTTTGAAACGTTTAGCAATAGTGCTACATGATAACGCGCCAAAGCTCTCACAAAGTCTTCCATTAGTGGTGGCAAACACAGAAAGTAGTTTCTTCGATGTTGTATTTGACGGACGTAGCGTCAGTTTCTAGCACCCTGGAAATAAGTTACGGTCAATGTTCCCTCTAATTTTTCATGTGTGTGAGCAAACGCAAAAACTCCCTGAGCATTCAGTGGAGCCCATGTGAGCAACATCAGACGTGCACACTGTGGCTACACCAGCAGCACACCTGTCCCAAACCTGACTAAATAACAAGTTCAATCTCCATTAATCCATCCATTTTCTACCGCTTGTCCCTTTCGGGGTCGCGGGGGGTGCTGGAGCCTATCTCAGCTGCATTCGGGCGGAAGGCGGGGTACACCCTGGACAAGTCCCCATCTCATCGCAGGGCCAACACAGATAGACAGACAACATTCTCTTATTATTATAATCAAATGACAGCAGTCATTTCCATGAGATTGTTTTCTAATATATGTGTTTAGGCCCACTTACAATGACAATAACAAAATATATTGTTTTTCATGAACTGTGTACTTGTATTGTTTGTCTGGGTGGAGGTCCTGCTTTGGAAATAATTTGTGCCCCTTTCAGACATTGCATTTAGTTCCCATTAAAACATTCACATGTTGCACAATGAGATGTAAGCAGGGGATCATGTGTACATTCCTGCAACTTCCTGTTTGTAAAAAATATATTTTTATTAGTATTTATTTAATATACTAACAGCATTTCATGATTAATATTTATAAATTAAGATTCCTAATAAATGACACTAGAATAAGCACACATTTGATTGGTAAATCATAGTGTAACGACCTGGAATTACACTTTATGTGTGGTGTTGGAGTTGTCCGACTTTTTGTGTAGCTGTAAACGCATCACTGGCTAAGTTCCATATGTGCATGTGTTGGCGCAAGTGAGAAAGAGCGAGCGGCTCCTGTTGATATAACAAAGTTGCTTTTGGTCTGGTTTGTACTGCAGAAAATGACCACTTTTGCTAGATATAATTTTTTTTACTAATGTTTGGTGATGTGTTTATGGCCGACAATAAAGAGTTTTGCTCAGTAAAGTGATCGATGGAATTCATGTCCTCAAAGCGTCTCGACAGACGTTACAATATTTGAACAATGATGACGAAAACTGTTTTCTCTGTCGTGTCCGTGTGTGTAAAATTGTTATGCGCTTATTTTTTTTATTTGATTTTGTGCGTGGCATAGATTTGCCGTGCGCAGAGGATGCTTGAGCAGTGCGCAATTGCACAGGCGCGCACCTTAGAGGGAACGTTGGTTACGGTAAAATGACAAATACTGCAAATATTACATGTTATCATGAATGTGCCTGTTACTGCATAACATACATACTTAATGTGTATACAAAAACATTGGGGGGATTTTTTTTATGTTTTAAAGGTCTTTATAGGCCAAATAGATAGTAACCCCTTGGAGGGTAAAAAAAAAAATCAGATTAAGTGCGATTTTTATTTGTAACAATTCTTAATCGATTCAAAAAAGTCTAAAATAAATATTTTCTATCTGTTCTGTCCAGCCATTATATAGTTGATGTAGATGCCCATATTTGCTGTACAGATTTACTTTAGAAAAGAGAAGTGTTGGATACTTCTCCTGTTGTCTTATTTGTATTTCCATCCATCCATTGTCTACTGCTTGTCTATTTGACTTCATTAAATGTTTGGGAAGCATTTTATTTATTTAAAAAAAAAAAAAAAAAAACGTTTTCTTTTTATTAATGTAAAAATGTATCAGATCTGTTTATCTCTTTTATGAATGGATGTTAATCCTTGAACTGGCATCCAATGTTATTAAAAGTTATAGATTTTGAATCGAGAATCGTTTTGAATGGAGAATCCATTCTGAATATAATCGTTACTCCAAAGAATCGAATCGTTTCGTGCACAAAGATTCACGCCGTAATATCCCCATTACATGCATTGTTAGGCAGCTCATACTATAGTTTTTTTTTGTTTTTACTGTAAAGACCGCACAGACATGGGAAAGACATATGTTTGTGCATGAATATATATATATATGTATATATATATATATATATATATATATATATATATATATATATATATATATATATATATATATATATATATATACTATATATATATATATATATATATATACATATATACTGTACATATATATATATATATATCCATCATCCATCCATATATATACATATATACTGTACATATATATATATATATATCCATCATCCATCCATATATATATATATATGTATGTATGTATATATGTATGTGTGTGTATATATGTATATATATATATATATATACATACATATACACATATACATACATACATATATATATATATATATATATATATATATATATATATATATATATATATATATATATATATGTATTTATGTGTGTGTATATATGTACCGTATGTGTATACATATATATATATATATATGTATGTATGTATTTGTTTTTAGTGCAGTTTTCCTCTAAAATGGTTATTTACTAATGTCACTAATGGGCACTTTCTCAGGGCCACGAGTACTACAACCCCCAGAAGAAGAACTACATCTTTTTGAGGAATGCTGCAGAGGAGCTGAAGCCTCGGAACAAGAAATGGTGAGAGACAGAAAAATGATTGTCCATTAGCCGGGAGACCAAGTTCACCAAATGGGATCTGCAGCTCCTCGACGCACCTGTGGCTTACACTGGGCCTTTGCGAGCACCTAGGAGCCACTAGCGTGCATGGATATGGAAAGACACAAGTCACAGCTTGTACAAGTAGAGGTTTCTAGCGAACCTGTTTAGTGGGAATGGTTCTTTACTGAAGTGAGCTGAGTCACTTTAATGGCTTCTGTGGTTTCTGATGCTGCAGTCATAAAGCCTGCAGTTTTTTTGAAAAACTGTCTTTTTACTGAGCCTTAGCCTAGTGTGCTAAATGTTCAACAGATATGTATTCATGCAAATGCCTCGGATGTTAGATTTATGAAATCTTTGGAACATGGGCAAGCAATTATGTATAGCTGCACGATTTGGAGAAAAAACCTAATCGCGATTTTTCACTACAAAATTGCGATTGCGATTTAATTTGCGATTTTTATATTTTATACATAAAAATGCATAAAACTGTGAAAATAAAGAGTGAAGGAAGACATGTTAGTTTTAGACTCATAATCAACGTATTCCTGTCTCAAGGTGCCACACATTAGAACAATCTGCAATTATTTACTTTAACACATATTTGGCTTCATGCAGACAGAGCTTTTGTCTACATCATGCATGCTCCTAAACTGAATAATAAAAGCATTAAAAACTAAACGGTGTTTATATATAAGGTAATCATGATATGTTATAATAATGCAAACAACCATTTAAAAGGATATCAACTTTTATTTCTCATTGCTGTAGAATTGTTTACCATTGTGTAATTGGAAAGTAAATATTTTTAAATCCTAAATAAATAAACAAACAAAAAATAAAATTGACTAATTTTTGTAGGCAAACATTTGACTTAAATATTGAACATCTTAAAGTGCTTTTTTTCCAGTTTAAAAAATTAGATTAGAACGTGTCTTATTGTTTATTTCCATCATGTGCTCGTTCATCCTTGTTGATGGGCTCATATTGCCCATCTGATTTGAAGCTGAAATATTCCCACAACGGGACATTTGACTTTGCAATCAAATTTTTTTCCTCCTAATTTGTGTTACTTTGTGGCACTTCTCAGTGGCGAGTCGCGAGGCTCTCTGTACTGTGAGTGTGTTGGCGGCAGCGCTCCGCTCTAGTCTCCACCGAGACAAAGATTATGAATGACTGAAAAGATTGGTCACTGTTCAGTTAATTCCATTGTTAAATAAACGCGCTCAGGTGCTGGAAGCGATGCACAAAGTAAGACGTCTTTCTTCCTGTTTGAAATAGGAAATGAACAAATGCTAGGCTCTACAATTCTAATTGGCAAACAGGTCTGTCACTTAAATGCCGGTGACGGCGGGGGGAAATTATTATTATTTACCGCACTGATTAAAATCTCGATTTTGATTCCATTTCGATTAAACGTGCAGCTCTGTAGTTATATATTATTTAGAGTTGTCAAAATTAATCACAAAAAATGATCGCAATTATGAGCGTACTTAGATTATTCTTTCAATTTCTTTTGACCGTACAAGCTCTTTTACCTCAAAGGGGAGCTACACTTTTTATGGGATTTTGCCTATCGTTCACAATCATTTTGAGAGACAAGGTCACATGTCTTTTATTTTTATTAGGATTTTAAAGATGATAAAAAATGCTTGGAAGATGCGACTAATGGGAGTCACCATTGGAGCCTTTAAAGTCCTTTAACCTCTTAAGGCCCAAGCTGTTTGTTTACATGCTTTTTTTATTTCTCTTTGCTATTTGGGCTTATTGGACCCTAATTAGAATAAAAACTAAAAAATCATCTTTTGATATGATGTACTTAGACCATAAGTACACAAATGTGTACTTCATGTGTGACATGCTCATTTTTATTTTTACACTTTTTTCAAATTCCATTGTATGTTATACTCTTCTGACACCACCAGATAGCAGTATAAGTGTCCATTTGTCAGCATAAGACCCCAATTCAGTAGTGTACACAATTTTGGAAATAAGAGCTAAAAGGTGCTGTCAACACATGTGGTCACTAAGGCCTTTAGAGGTTAAGACAACTTCAAAACCCTCCATCAACGTTTCGTATACACACTGCAAGTCTATATATAATGTAGTAACAGACACGTTCATAACAATATGTAATAGGTTCAATATTTACCGTATTTTGGTCATTTTAATCAATGCCAAAATTGACTACTTTTGCGCATTGATTTCCATTGCCATGCAACGTACGTCCGTCTTCCAGTGTGTTCCTACTTCCGGATACAAAACACTTGTGTGTGTGCTAATCATGGCAGACTTGGTAACAAACAACAAAGACGACTATTTTTGGACTGAAAGAGGATTCACAACCTTATCTTTTTGAAGCTGAATAAACGGAGAATTAACTGCTACTTCTAGAAGCTGCAAAATGTGGAATTTGGAGATAAGCTATTGCGACATAAATGGCGTGCTCACCCCAAATAAACGAGAAAAATTATCCCTGACCAGCTGGACCCAGAAGACAACAGTCCGTCGAGTAAGTCACACTTTATATTGATCATGATACACGCAGCACGTCATGTGTGTATCATGACAGACAACGTATGTTGTCGAGCTAGCTGTCGACAAACAACATGAAATGTGGGCTAATACTTTACACTGTAATATGATTTTTCATGTTTTTCAGTCAGTACAGATTGGTGTCTTATCACATTGTGTTGTGTATTACAAACTCAAACGCGTTTTGCGCTTATGTAGAAGCTAGCTTATCTCTTGCCGTAGTTAGCTTTTACGGCTAATACCGGAGCCCGCCAATGTGTTACTACGCTAAAAAGAAAGCTCCTCAGTGTTCGCTCTTACAATAACAATGTCGCTACAGTTTGGTTATTATACATATGGAACGTAGATTTTGTTGAAGTTTTTATAATACTGTGGAAGTTGCTTCCTAGCAGTTCCACTGTAAACACGGCACAGGAGCCAAGCGTGCAGTTTTTAACAAAGTTTTTAATCCACATAGGTTTTATCAAGGTCTTTCTCCCGCAGAACGTGACTTTTCAGTCACGTCCGTATCCTCTCTCCCCCCTGCTCTCGGCCGCTCACTGTTAAAGACAACAGATGATTAGATTAACACGTACCACCTAGGAAATCTAATCACCTGTCAGCTGAGTCTCGCTGTCAGCACATGCCCCGCCTCCATCCGATGGTGCTAGTCCTCAGCACCACAGACAGAGGCGGTGACCTTTGCTCCTGCAGGCGCGCTGGCCACACCTCCCTCCACAAATGCATTTTGAAAGTGATTTAGCGGTAGAATAGATTGCTCCCATTAGCTGCCTTGCTAGCTACCTAGAACGAGCCGATTTTTACATGTGAGAATGCAAAAAAAAAATACTTTTGTCTTTTTGTCTCATAATGATTGCGAACGGAAATTTAAAAAAAAAAGTGCAGTTCCCCTTTAACCGCTACGTGGTCAGTGATCATATCAATGCATACGTCAGTACAAAAATTAGTGAAGAGACTGGTGTGTTTGCTGGCAAAGTTCACTCCAAAATACAGCCTTAGATAAAGCTGTTACCAAGTTTTGTGCAAATCAATGACATGCATTCAAGTAAAACGTTTAAAAACGTTCCTGGATGACATTCTGACAATAAAATTGCATTTTTGTACAAATATTGGGGTCTTTTCTTTAGCAAATTTGTAATTATGCAAACGAGTAATTACCTGTGAATTAATGCAAATTGTAAAATGTGATTACCGTGATCTTAATTTTTATTTAAAACAATCATTTGAAAGCCCTAATATAAAAAAAAGTCAAATAATAAATCCACTGTTATTTGCAGCTTTAAATTGTAAAGAGTAATATTGTATTGTCTTTGCTGTGCAAATTGAGACATCTATTCTCAAATAAACAGCCTACCCAAACTGTTATCTTTGACTGATTGCTTTTCCTCTCTTTTTTTTTTTTTCCTTTTTTAGATTTATCGTGCCAAGTCAGGTCTAGTGTGACGACCAGCTGCTTTAGTGTATGTAAACTCTTAAGAGAGACTCCTTCCCTTCGACAAACGCCTGGACCAGCTGCTGTGAGGCTGCTTCCTGCGCATGGACCAATCAGAAAGAAGCTTACCCAACCTGGCACTGATGACAGCTGCTTGATAACTGGTCGTATATGTTATCATTCACATGGACGGTTTATCATTCATTTAGATCTGGGTGGTTTTGTTAAATGTCTATTTTTTTTTTTTTTTACACATCTCCAAAGACTTTTAATTTGATGCCACTCTGTGATTTAGCTCCATGAATCCAATTTGAATGTAAAATAAACAATTAGTGAATGAGCACATGTTTGAACATGTTTATTGTAAACAAAGCCAATATTAGCTTCTAAGCGGCCTCATATTACAGACATCGTCTCATAATCGGATCATTTATTTTTGTTCCCGGTGCTTGTTTTAGTTAACCAGCAGATGGAGCATTTTGTCTTTGTAGCTGTCAACTGAAAAGTGTCAGCTGAAGTTAAAGAGCCTAGGAATAGGAAATGAGATCAAAGATATGTGATACATGTTAGAAGTCCTTTCTACCTAGAGATACACCGCTGGAAAAGGGGGGTGGGGATTGCCAAGAGGATATGAACAAGGTCACGGTGGCAGGCAACAAAGGCCATGTGTGAAAAGTGAACCAGTTCATTGAGCAGAGGGTGTGAATTAAATGCCATTTTATTGAGGTTATTAGAGTAGCACCTCACTGTTAGCCTGACCCTTGGTACTTAGCAGTAGAACTCCAAGGCACCGAGGATGAGAAGGTTTACTTCAGTGTCTCCTATACGTCCATGAAAGCAGCTCACGCCATTTACTTACACAACTTTCTTTTTTTTTCCGGTGGATTCCCAAATATGTTTTTATGTCAACTCCTTACTGCAATACTCCTTTTGTGTGTTTGATGCAGCCCATTTAAAGTTGTGTACACTAAACAAGGCCACGTTCATACCCTCGAGAGAGAGAGAGAGAGAGAGAGAGAGAGAGAGAGAGAGAGAGAGAGAGAGAGAGAGAGAGAGAGAGAGAGAGAGAGAGAGAGAGAGAGAGAGAGAGAGAGAGAGAGAGAGAGAGAGAGAGAGAGAGAGAGAGAGGCAACGCCACGACAATAAGGGTTATTATATAAACTAGATTGTTGGATGTATGCAAAACATTGTATCTCTTTTAACCCAATTATGGCTGAGGACAAAATTGAACATGGCTGTGTTAATAAGCGGTTACAATTACCGGTTGTAAAATTCACTCCGTGGGGATTGTACTCAATGTAATACCAAGTATTTCTCTAAAGAGTACATTTCCACGCATTTCAATTTCCTTTGTAAGCTTTATAAGCTTCCTCATGAGAGTATAACAATGGCATATGAGGCAGAGTAAAATAGTCTCCTAGGAAAATCCAAATTGAAATTGCCTTTTTTTTTTTATTGAATAATTGTCATGGGTAAAAAAAACAAAAAAAACAATATGGCACAATATTTTTTTGTTGGCAGAACATGTTCATTTTTTATTAAATTTACTTTGCAGAGGACCCGGTCCCCACTGCCCAATGAATGACTACTTATACCTGTATTGCCTATATTTTTAAGGATTAGGATTCAATTTATTAATATAACGTGCATAAGAAATAGAGTAACAAAATGTGGTTTAGTAACAAATCAATAAGTGCTTTAATTTGTATCCAGTATTTATGTATCTATATGCTGAATAAATACAGCAATATAAAAAAAACTAACTTAAAAAACCTACTCAGTGTCCGCCTTGAGATCGACCTTGAGTTCAAACCCCCGGCTGAGTCATACCAAAGACTATAAAAATGGGACCCATTACCTCCCTGCTTGGCACTCAGCATCAAGGGTTGGAATTGGGGGGTTAAATCACCAAAATGATTCCCGAGCGCAGCCACCGCTGCTGCTCACTGCTCCCCTCACCTCCCAGGGGGTGAAACAAGGGGATGGGTCAAATGCAAAGGACAAATTTCACCACACCTAGTAGGTGTGTGACAATCATTGGTACTTTACTTTAACTTTAATGCAGCTGAGATAGGCTCCAGCGACCCCGAAAGGGACAAGCATTAGAAAATGGATGGATGGATTGATGTAATGGAAAGAAAGTAATGAATAGATATACACTTAGACCACATGTGTCAAACTCGCCCGAAACGTCATTTAATTTGGCCCGCAAAAGCCTGGGAATAATGTGGATACTTCATCTTTCTTGTTTCCATTTTGACAGAAAAAAATGTATATGAAATTTCATATGTTTTAAACTTTGATATATATATATACAAATATGAAATTGTCATTGGTGTGAATCTTTGGGCACCTTGCCATTCGATTCCGATTCTTGGGGTGAGGATTTGATTCTTGATCGATACTCGATTCAACACGATTCTTGAGTCAAACTGATTTTTGCAATGTATTTTATTTGGTATAATAGTAACAACACCTTAACAAAACAGCTTACAGGTTACAAACCTCCTTTTGGTTGCTGACGTATGACACATACGTGCACCAAGTAAGCATAGAGATGGCCTTAAAAATTAGATTTAAAAAAAAAATTAATTTGCACAAAAAGAAAATTCTATTTTTGAAAATTACTAAAAAAAAAATCGGGATTCGAATGTGGTAAAAAATAACATTTTTAGCACCACTAATTCTAAGTACCAATGATTGTCAAACACACACAAGGTGTAGCGAAATTATTATCTGCATTTGACCCATCACCGTTGATCACCCCCTGGGAGGTGAGGGGAGCAGTGGGCAGCAGCGGTGGCCGTGCCCGGGAATCGTTTTTGGTGATTAAACCCCCAATTCCCACCCTTGATGCTGAGTGCCAAGCAGGGAGGTAATGGGTCCCATTTTTATAGTCTTTGGTATGACTCGGCCGGGGTTTGAACCCACAACCTACCGATCTCCGGGCGGACACTCTAACCACTAGGCCACTGAGTTATTATATACCGTATGATAGTTTGTAAAAAAAATAAAATAAATACTTAATCAGCACCTCCAAGTCCGAGTCCATGGTTCTCGCCCGGAAAAGGGTGGTGTGCCATCTCCGGGTTGGGGAGGAGATCTTGCCCCAAGTATAGGAGTTCAAGTACCTCGGAGTCTTGTTCACGAGTGAGGGAAGAGTGGATCGTGAGATCGACAGGCGGATCGGTGCGGCGTCTTCAGTAATGCGGACGCTGTATCGATCCGTTGTGGTGAAGAAGGAGCTGAGCCGGAAGGCAAAGCTCTCAATTTACCGGTCGATCTATGTTCCCATCCTCACCTATGGTCATGAGCTTTGGGTTATGACTGAAAGGACAGGATCACGGGTACAAGCGGCCGAAATGAGTTTCCTCCGCCGGGTGGCGGGGCTCTCCCTTAGAGATAGGGTGAGAAGCTCTGCCATCAGGGGGGAGCTCAAAGTAAAGCCGCTGCTCCTCCACATCGAGAGGAGCCAGATGAGGTGGTTCGGGCATCTGGTCAGGATGCCACCCGAACGCCTCCCTAGGGAGGTGTTTAGGGCACGTCCGACCGGTAGGAGGCCGCGGGGAAAACCCAGGACACGTTGGGAAGACTATGTCTCCCGGCTGGCCTGGGAACGCCTCGGGATCCCACAGGAAGAGCTGGACGAAGTGGCTGGGGAGAGGGAAGTCTGGGCTTCCCTGCTTAGGCTGCTGCCCCCGCGACCCGACCTCGGATAAGCGGAAGAAGATGGATGGATGGATGGACTTAAATATCTACTTGTCACCTTGACTTACGATTTCAAAGCAATTTGTACATACAAAAATCAAATAGCCAAATGCATAGGTAATAATATAATGAGGCGATTATACTTTTATATTCTTACAAACGGCCCTCTAAGGGCAGCCATGACTGCGATGTGGCCCTCGATGAAAACAAGTTCCACACCCCTGAGTGAGACCAACTTTAATGATATGAACATATCATTATCTTCCATGTCTTCATTTTTATTAACATTGTACATGAAAAAAAACATTGACAACTGTTGAATTTTTCTTTGTATGTATGTAAAAATATAAATAATACTGCAAAAAGCTTTTTTTTTTCTTGATAACGCACATGCATTTATGCATCTTCATTACTTTTTTTGCATCGACCATCTTTAATATTTTATAATTATGAAGAAATCGTAGGAAGTCAACCGCAGAGGATGTAAGACGTCCAGTTTCAGTTTAATTCCAACCTGCATACGATACAATGTTTAGCGTTATGGTGAGTGGATTTTTCATGCTCATTTTAATTTTTTTTTTTTTCCTGTTTTTATCTTCCACACGTGGAAAGCCGATCCGTGAAAAATAATGCATACATTAAACCAGTCCCCGGTGGGAAAAAAAGGTTGGGGAACCCTGGGTTAAAGGACTAAAGCAGGTGCAGGAAGCGTGTCTGGGTGGGCGGGACCATCGAGGGTAAACACAAAGAAGTTGGCAGTCAGGGTCTAATCTGATTGGCTGCGTGTTGTGTAGGGGCGTGGCCACGTCTCCAGACGTATATAAACAGTCGCCAGCACGCCTCATTGTGGCTGTGAAGTAAAGCAGTGGTTTTCGACACCGGTGGACCCAACTACGGTTGTAAACTAGCTAGTCGATGCTACCGGTTTGTTTAACTTTTTTTACGACGACACATTGACTTTTGTTGTAGTGTTTTATTCGACCCGCTAATGCCGAGCCGCCACTAAAAAAAATATATATATTAAAAAAAAAGGCTCAGTGCTTTTTTTTTTACTTCGCGTGTGTGGCGTTTGAGGCGGCCCGCCAAATGCTTTTACATCAGTTCATGAACGGAGCCCTGGAAGCTGCCATGCATCCCACGTCGCTACAGAAAGACACCACTTTCACCAAGATCTTCGTCGGCGGGCTGCCGTACCACACCAACGACGCCTCGCTGAGAAAGTACTTCGAGGCGTTCGGGGACATTGACGAGGCGGTGGTGATAACGGACAGGCAGACCGGTAAATCCCGAGGATACGGCTTTGTAAGTAGAACACAACCGAAAAGGCACGCATCGTTTACGGAACGCCCATGGGAGTTCCAACGTTCTGTTACCCCTTTCATTCTGTCCCCATAATGACTGAACGTGTCATGTCAACTTTGCTCCCCGAATAACTTGTTTCTCCAGCATAATAAGGATAAGGGATCAAACAAGTTGATGGGTGACTAAGAAGATTATATTTTTCCACATATGTCTACTCTACACCAACCCCCCATTCACCCCCTGAACAACCTGGCTTATGGCTTAAGACTGTCTGCACTTTGTTTCTTTATATCAGTGTTTTGCAACATTTTCTGAGCCGAGGCACATTTTTTTTGTCATAGAAAAAATTCTGAGGCACACCACCAGCAGAAAACATAAAAAAATGCAACTCAGCACTAAAAAGTCGTTCTCCCAATAGTTTGATATGAATTCCAGAGGGGTTAGTGCATCTGCCTCACAATACGAAGGTCCTGAGTAGTCTGGGGTTGAATCCCGGGCTCGGGATCTTTCTGTGTGGAGTTTGCATGTTCTCCCCGTGACTGCGTGGGTTCCCTTCGGGTACTGCGGCTTCCTCCCACCTCCAAAGACATGCACCTGGGGATAGGTTGATTGGCAACACTAAATTGGCCCTAGTGTGTGTGAGTGTGAATGTTTGTCTATCTGTGTTGGCCCTGCGATGAGGTGGCGACTTGTCCAGGGTGTACCCCGTCTCCGCCCAATTGTAGCTGAGATAGGCTCCAGCGACCCCGAAGGGAATAAGCGGTAGAAAATGGATGGATGGATGGAATTCCAAACCATAACCAAGCATGCATCACTATATAGCTCTGGTCTCAAAGTAGGTGTACTGTCACCACCTGTCACATAACGCCGTGACTTATTTAGAGTTATTTGCTGTTTTCCTGTGTGTAGTGTTTTAGATCTTGTCTCGCGCTCCTATTTTGGTGTTGCTTGTCATGTCATTTACGGTAGTACTTTGTGGACGCCGTCCGCTCCACACGCTGTAAGTCTTTGCTGTCGTCCAGCATTCTGTTTTTGTTTACTTTGTAGCCAGTTCAGTTTTAGTTTTGCATAGCCATCCCTAAGCTTCAATGCCTTTTCTTAGCGGCACTCACCTTTTTGTTTATTTTTGGTTTAAACATTCGATACCATCGTCGTCGTTCCCGACCTCTACAAAGCAATTAGCTACCTGCTGCCACCTACTGATATGGAAGAGTATTACACGGTTACTCTGCCAAGCTCTAGACAGTACAGACACTCAACAACGGCACATTTGCGGATTATAATTACTGGTTTGTAAAAAATATTTTTAACCCAAGAAGGTGAAATTACATAAACTCGCACGGCACACCAGACAATATCTCACGGTACACTAGTGTACCAAGGCACAGTGGTTGAAAAACACTGCTTTATATGGATATTTTGTAGCAGCACTCTGCTTGACCATGCACTTACACCGCGGCAAAGCCGCTTTTGAAGACATGGTCTCATCCTGGGAATGTGTGATAAACTTCAAAACAAGCTTATCACCCCGTCTTGAATTTATGGCCTACAATGTCAGCCGCATATTTAAAAAGTCCAGTGAGCCTCTGGCATTCTCCTCACTAATAAGTAACTTATCCCAGCCAGTCTCCCTTTTGACACAAAGCACAGAAGCCACGAACGCAATGCAAATATTTACCAGAACTTTGGAAAGCACTGATGTTTCTGTCAGGCCAAAGAAGGAATGGAAAACGGTTCTAACGTACGTGTGTTTATAGGCACAATGTAGGACAATTGCTTGGTGTTTACACATAAGCTCAACAAGACAAAAACTGTCCTGCAAGTCTTGCTGCTAACGGTTGATTCTCGAGACCGGTGTTTCCGGTTAAACAGGCTTGTTGGGATGCGGGTGCTGTCGTTAATGTACACAATGGGGCGAACGGCATGCCAAAATGGCACATTTTTTGTTGCGTGGTAGCCAGAGCTGGAAGCAAGACTCAGCAAAAGCGGAGAATTGAGATGGCACCACCTTTCTACGCGCCATGTTCAAGGCCATCTACTTTTATAGACAATGTACAGTTTTTTATTGTTATTATAAACACCTCAATGTTGTACTTTAAATAAACTTTGAAAGGTCTTTCATGTAAGTCAGTGTTTATACTTTTAATAATAATAATAATAATTGATTTTATTTGTAATCAATAGGGATGTAACGGTATCAAATCTCACGGTGCGATATTGTCACGGTATTAAGGCCACAGTATGATATTATTTCGGTATATGTCCAAAAAGTATGAACACACTTCATTTTCTTTCATGTTAGTCAATGTTTATACTTTTTATAATAATAATGATAGATTTTATTTGTAATCAATAGGGAGGTAACGGTATCAAATCTCACGGTTTCGATATTATAACGGTGTGATCCAAAAAACATGAACACACTTCATTTCCTGCTTACAGAGTTCCACGCCTCCACCGTGCCGTTTTCCGCGCTGCCCAGAGGATTCTGGGAGATGCAGTTTATTTACAGACCCCGGCCAACGATAAAACGACAGAAATAAAACTACACTCGCCAAGTTTTCGTTTGATACGGTCACACGCCACAGTATTATTGTGAAGACTTTTAAACCGAAACACCGCCCTATTTATAATACCGTTACATCCCAAATAATCAAACTTGAATTGAATTGAATGCATGTTTAATAATAAAAACTTATCAAAGGTAAATTGTTTAATTGATATACCGTATTTTTCGGAGTATAAGTCGCTCCGGAGTATAAGTCGCACTGACCGAAAATGCATAATAAAAAAGGGAAAAAATATATATATAAGTCGCATTTTTGGGGGAAATTTATTTGATAAAACCCAACACCAAGAATAGACATTTGAAAGGCAATTTAAAATAAATAAAGAATAGTGAACAACAGGCTGAATAAGTGTACGTTATATGAGGCATAAATAACCAACTGAGAATGTGCCTGGTATGTTAACGTAACATATTATGGTAAGAGTCATTCAAATAACTATAACATATAGAACATGCTATACGTTTACCAAACAACCTGTCACTCCTAATCGCTAAATCCCATGAAATCGTATACGTCTAGTCTCTTACGTGAATGAGCTAAATAATATTATTTGATATTTTACGGTAATGTGTTAATAATTTCACACATACGTCGCTCCTGAGTATAAGTCGCACCTCCGGCCAAACTATGAAAAAAACTGCGACTTATAGTCCGAAAAAAACGGTATATAAAAAAAGAAATTCTATTGCAAAATTACACATCTAAAAGGGCTGTTTACAACTTCCTCATATTTACATTTTTCAGAGCAATAAAAACAAGAACACCTCTGTCTAGCTTACGTTACCATTAGTGGTCTAACGGAAAATATTTGTTTTAAACCGTCTATATTTTTCACAAGTACCGTATTTTCCGCACCATAAGGCGCCCTGGGTTATAAGCCGCGTCTTCAATGAACGGCATATTTCAAAACTTTGTCCACCTATAAGGCGCCCCGTGTTATAAGCCGCATCTAACTGCGCTAAAGGAATGTCAAAAAAACAGTCAGATAGGTCAGTCAAACTTTAATAATATATTAAAAACCAGCGTGATGTGGGCGCGCATGGAGTCTTATATCAACATGGACGGAGCTGCGTGAAAAAAGCCACCCGGCCTCTTCGCGTAAACTTACCTTAACCACTCGCTCATCTTTTCTTCATCCATCCATCCTTTCGAGTTAGCTTTTATGATGACGCCGGCTGGAAAGGTCTCTTTTGGCAAGGTCTTCCTTTTGAATATCACCATGGGTGGAAGTTTCTGGCCATTAGCATGGCAAGCTAGAACCACAGTGAAGGATGACTTCTCATTCCCTGTGGTGCGAATATTCACCGTACGTGCTCCCGTTGTATCCACAGTGCGGTTCACAGGAATATCAAAAGTCAGTGGAACCTCGTCCATGTTGATAATGTTCTCTGGCCGGATCTTTTTTTCAGCTATCTTGTTTTTACAATATGCACGGAAAGTAGCCAGCTTTTCTTGAAAGTCTTTAGGCAGTTGCTGTGAAATAGTAATCCGTGTGCGGATGGAGAGATTGCGTCTTTTCATGAACCGGATCCCTGTCGCTTAGTAGGAGCCATGTTGTGGTCTTTACAGATGTAAACACACAAAGGAAATGAAACGTAATATCCGCGCGCTTTTTCTTCTTCTACGCGGGCGGGTGGTTGCTTACAGTAGAAGAAGAAGCGCTTCCTGTTCTATGGGGGCGGGTGCTTACCTTGGCGGTTGCTTGCGTAGAAGAAGAAGCACTTCCTCTTCTACGGAAAAAAGATGGCGGCTGTTTACCGTAGTTGCGAGACCGAAACTTTATGAAAATGAATCTTAATATTAATCCATATATAAAGCGCACCGGGTTAAAAGCCGCACTGTCAGCTTTTGAGTAAATTTGTGGTTTTTAGGTGCGGCTAATAGTGCGGAAAATACAGTACTATGTTTTTGTACAACTCGCCCCCCCCCCCCCCCCCGAAAAAAATAATTGGTGTTTACGGCGATCCTTCACCCTGTCTCATCAACATGTACTCGCAGGGAGCGCGTGCACACATACAAGCAAAGTAACGAACAATTTGCAGTCACGTTGTTGTTATGATAGAATATACATTTAGTGACACCTAATGCTAACTATCCAAATCACTATCATTAGCTAACAACACTCTTGATTGATTGATTGAAACTTTTATTAGTAGATTGCACAGTACAGTACATATTCCGTACAATAGACCACTAAATGGTAACAACCGAATAAGTTTTTCAACTTGTTTAAGTCGACTACATAGTCGTTAATCAATTCATGGTAACTCAAAGCTAATGCACTTGCATGTGTTACGTACGTACGTAGTTACGTCATTACGTTCTCGAAGCCGTAAGAGGGCGGGATATACTGCCTAAAATACATTGGAAAGTTAGCATGTTACCATGGATCGCGAGGTGCTACGCACAGCACTTGATGTGGATATATTGAGGGGCACCCCTGCATAGTGAAACTGTTAAAGGGGACATTTCAAATAGAAATAGACAAAGAAATGTTTTTTTAATGTAAAAAGACTTTCATACAGTAATTTCATGTGTGTTTGTAATAAAACAATTTAACGATAAAATAATTACCGTATTTTTCGGACTATAAGTCGCAGTTTTTTTCATAGTTTGGCCGGGCTCCAGTGCGACTTATATATGTTTTTTTCCTTCTTTATTATGCATTTTTGGCAGGTGCGACTTATACTCTGGTGCGACTTATACTCCGAAAAATACGGTAAACAAAAAATGTATGAAAACATTTTAGGGCGAGATAACAAATTTAACTAAACTAAAAAATACATTTGCATACATTACTCACACCTCCCCGGCCGAGATTCAAACCTTGTTCGACCAGACTTACCGTATTTTTCGGACTATAAGTCGCAGTTTTTTTCATAGTTTGGCCGGGGGTGTGACTTATACTTAGGAGCGACTTATGTGTGAAATTATTAACACATTACCGTAAAATATCAAATAATATTATTTAGCTCATTCACGTAAGAGACTAGTATAAGATTTCATCGGATTTAGCGATTAGGAGTGACAGATTGTTTGGTAAACGTATGGCATGTTCTATATGTTATAGTTATTTGAATGACTCCATCCATCCATCCATTTTCTACCGCTTGTCCCTTTTGGGGTTATTTGAATGACTCTTACCATAATATGTTACGTTAACATACCAGGCACGTTCTCAGTTGGTTATTTATGCGTCATATAACGTACACTTATTCAGCCTGTTGTTCACTATTCTTTATTTATTTTAAATTGCCTTTCAAATGTCTATTCTTGGTGTTGGGTTTTGTCAATCAATCAATCAATCAATGTTTATTTATATAGCCCTAAATCACAAAAGTCTCAAAGGGCTGCACAAGCCACAACGACATCCTCGGTACAGAGCCCACATAAGGGACGACGATGTGAATGACTATGAGAAACCTTGGAGAGGACCGCATATGTGGGTAACCCCCCCCCCCCTCTCTAGGGGAGACCGAAAGCAATGAATGTCGAGTGACATAATATTGTGAAAGAACAGTCCTTAGTGGATCTAACATAGTAGTGAGAGTCCAGTCCATAGTGGGGCCAGCAAGATACCATCCCGAGCGGAGGTCAGCAGCGCAGAGATGTCCCCAACCGATGCACAGGCGAGCGGTCCACCCCGGGTCCCTTATCAAAAAAATGTCCCCAAAAAATGCGACTTATATGTTTTTTTCCTTCTTTATTATGCATTTTCGGCCGGTGCGACTTATACTCCGAAAAATACAGTAACTAGAATAGAACTAACACTGTGCCTCACGGTAAACAATAAGGATATTTGATGACATTTTCCATGATATTCTTATCAGTGACGGAGCAGGAAGTGGCTAGGAGTAAGTATGTGGTAAAATTTCATGTCTTCATATGCCCTGTCATTCATTAATGGACACCTATTCTCGCAAAATTGGGCCCTACGCAACACTTGTGATCTGCATATAGGCAGGGGCGTCCCTGCGTCGTAAAACGCTCAGGGGGGACATTTCGGATAGAAAAGAATAGTCCAAACAATCCAGGTCAAAAAAACATGGCATGCTCTTTCATGCCACACATACATTCATGCAAGTCAATGATTTGCTTGACCCACAAGCTGATGAATGATAGCCAACTACCTGGCCAGGGGGAGTTGACTTCGCTGCCCTGGCCTTTGAGACACTGAATTATGAGGACTTGGGTAGAGTGGCAGTGTTTCTTTGCGATAAAATGTAAATACTTAGAAATTACATTGCATGTTTGTGTGATTTGTGATTTCATTTTATTTATTTATTTTTTCATGTGGGAGTGCGAGGGGTTGTTCATCCCTAGTTCCGGCCGGGTGTAAAGCTGGCAGAAGGGGAGGGAGGTGCCCCAAAGCTGAGCTCACCTTTTATCCAAACACACTTCAGAGGTGGATTAGTGGAACCCCCCACAGAAAGGCTCCACACAGTGTAAACAAAGCCGTGTTCCTTCCTGTGTGTTCACAACACAGACACTGGAGTGGGCTTTGTCGCCTAAAGAGACATACAGCGTTTTAAAATCTTTTTTTTTTTTTTTTTTTTTTTTAAACAATGCTTGCCATGGCCTACATTCACGTCGCTGTGTGCAGACCGAGGTGATGGAAGCCACTGAGTTGGCAGAACATGGCAATCAAAACCGAAGCGCTTGTGTTCAGCCAGGAGGGAGAATGGAGGGGGCGGACTAAGACTATCTTCTTAATATTCCATCCCTAATTGAATAAGCTCTTTAATTGTTACTCTGCTCTGATCCATATTCCATAAGGTGTTGCCAGGATACTACTAAGGGAACGCTTTAAATGCATAATCATGGGCCTTTTTTTTATTTTTAACATGATTTGCATGGTCAAAATCATGAAAAAAAATAGCTTTTGTTTTAGCTTTAATGCTTACATATTAAGTAATCGAGCATTTCACTTAAATGAGTGTGAATGTTGTCTGTCTCTCTGTGTTGGCCCTGCGATGAGGTGGTGACTTGTCCAGGGTGTACCCAGCCTTCTGCCCGAATGCAGCTGAGATAGGCTCCAGCACCACCGCGACCCCGAACGGGACAAGCGGTAGAAAATAAATGAATGGATGGACTCTTTTATATGCACCTGTTTGTGTATTTGGGATCCCCGTAAGTCTCGAAAATGTGAAATCAAACCATGGAGGCATGACTAAGATACTTTTATAAAACAAATGTAGCCTTCTTCCAAACTTTTTCCATTCGAGCCGTTTGGAATTAGGGACTTTATTGATGTATTTTGCCTTAGTTACGTCAACTGATATTTCCATATGGTAGAGGTTTACTCCAAGAGCTCTGCGCGAGTCTGCCATTTTTATTTAGTGGTAGTCCAAAGTTGTTAAGAAATTCCTTCTTTTATCCTTTTGTTAGGATGGGAAATGATGGACTTTATCCCACAATGGGGGAAATTGTGTGTTTGCAGTGCAGATACAAAAAGTCCTCCAATAAGGTAAAAACACATGAAACGAGGGAAACATCAAAGAACACAAACAACGAAAAATACATTAAAGGAATACAAAGCCTATACAACCAACTGCCACTTCTGCGGCGCCATTTGATCATACAGCTACAAAAGTAAAACAATGAAAAGCCAAAAAAATTGCAGAAACTACATATTGTGCACATATGATTGCACCAACACTAAACACTCACTACAAACACTCACAATATGACTGATAGAAGGCTAAACATACGACAGACTACCTCAAAAAACCTAATGGAATTTTACAGCCTTTCCACTGAATAAAAGTATGTACTTGAAAATAAATAATGTGGGATTTGTAAGGGAGGGAAGAGTGGATCGTGAGATCGACAGGCGGATCGGTGCGGCGTCTTCAGTAATGCGGACGCTGTATCGATCCGTTGTGGTGAAGAAGGAGCTGAGCCGAAAGGCAAAGCTCTCGATTTACCGGTCGATCTACGTTCCCATCCTCACCTATGGTCATGAGCTTTGGGTCATGACCGAAAGGACAAGATCACGGGTACAAGCGGCCGAAATGAATTTCCTCTGCCGGGTGGCGGGGCTCTCCCTTCGAGATAGGGTGAGAAGCTCTGTCATCCGGGGGGAGCTCAAAGTAAAGCCGCTGCTCCTCCACATCGAGAGGAGCCAGATGAGGTGGTTCGGGCATCTGGTCAGGATGCCACCCGAACCCCTCCCTAGGGAGGTGTTTAGGGCATGTCCGACCGGTAGGAGGCCACGGGGAAGACCCAGGACACGTTGGGAAGACTATATATCCTGGTTGGCCTGGGAACGCCTCGGGATCCCCCGGGAGGAGCTGGACGAAGTGGCTGGGGAGAGGGAAGTCTGTGCTTCCCTGCTTAGGCTGCTGCCCCCGCGACCCGACCTCGGATAAGCGGAAGAAGATGGATGGATGGATGGATGGATTTGTAATATAAACTATGAACGTCTCTCCACCTCTTTAGTTCCCAGACGACGGTCTTGAGATTGAGATTTTACAATAAAGCAAATTAGGCAACAAATACGGTGAAACATAAACGCAAAGGACAAAAAACACGCAGAACAGAACTTTGTTGTAGAAATCTGCTTCCGTGTCCCTTCCTGACACTCACGTCTCAGACTGGCTGCTCCGTAAACAAACCCCGCCCATTCTTGCTTCTTGCCTCGTCTGCTTGGCTGTGATGTAAATTACCCTACTAACCTGTATATAACTCAAAAGCGCAGATTGGAATACTCTCTATAGTTAAAGATTTACGGTAATTTGAAAAATGCACTGCACATCATATTGGCGGCTCCAGTTTCGATGGTATAGGTTTAAAAAAAAAAAAAAAATTAGAGACAAAAGGCGGTTCGAGTTGAAAAGCTTGAAAAGTCAAACTTAGACCCTGCCTGGTCCAGGGAGACCATCTCGACGCTCAACGCTAGCTCCGCAGCCCCATCTCTTCCTCCTTTGTCCTCCAGTGTCTTCACGCGGACTCCAGTGTGACATTGAGAGCTAGCAGCTGGTCTCCGGTGCAAAAATGGCCATGGCCAAAAGGCTCCCCTGAGGCAGATCCAAAAGTTCACACAAAAGTGCCACCCCTTTTGCGTAGTCCCTAAAGGGGCCTGATCCAAAACGCATGAAAACAAGAGGGAAAACCCTAAGAACACATAAGGAGGACGCTCAAGACCAGCAGCCACTACAGCAGCGCCATCTTTTTGGAGGGGTGCGCGAAACTGGCTCGTACATGCATACGCATACTGAAATCCTTCACTGTTGCCATTTCTATCATGAAGTAGCGTATAGTTCTAACTTATATCTGTCAGTAGACTCCATATGGAAACGGTTAAAACTACAACATGCCTGCGGGGCTGGAAACAAAGTCCAAGGTGGCTTGACCTGGAGGACTTCGGCACATAATTAAGACCGCCCACATATCGGCACATTCTACAGAGATGATGAAAAAGCGTCTTGAGGATGGTCTGTAAAACATAAATCATGCAAAATTTGGACCACGATTACATGTTATGTAGACCGCAAAGAAGAGGTTTTTTTTGTTTTTTTTTAAACTATACCATTTACTGTCCTTGATCTGGGGGTAAATAATCAGTTTTTCAATATTTTTGCATCACAGAGGTTTGCATGGATACATACATATACTCCTGAGAACCTGTTTCCTCCGACATTTGTTTTTGATCTATTTCTTCTGCTGTGTGAAACACAAATATCCATTGTACAGGACGCTGACTCGCCTGGGGTCACGACTAGGGATGTCCGATAATATCGGACTGCCGATATTATCGGCCGATAAATGCTTTAAAATGTAATATCGGAAAATATCTGTATCGGTTTCAAAATTATCGGTATCGGTTTCAAAAAGTAAAATGCATGACCTTTTTAAAACGCCGCTGTGTACACGGACGTAGGGAGAAGTACAGAGCGCCAATAAACCTTAAAAGCACTACCTTTGCTTGCCGGCCCAATCACATAATATCTACGGCTTTTCACACACACAAGTGAATGCAAGGCATACTTGGTCAACAGCCATACAGGTCACACTGAGGGTGGCTGTATGAACAACTTTAACACTGTTACAAATATGCGCCACACTGTGAACCCACACCAAACAAGAATGACCAACACATTTCGGGAGAACATCCGCACTGTACCACAACATAAACACAACAGAATAAATACCCAGAACCCCTTGCAGCACTAACTCTTCCGGGACGCTACAATATACTCCCCCCGCTACTTCGCCCCCCCAAACCCCGCCCACCTCAACCTCCTCATGCTCTCTCAGGGGGAGCATGTCCCAAATTCCACGCTGCTGTTTTGAGGCATGTTTAAAAAAAATAATGTACCTTGTGACTTCAATACTAAATATGGCAGTGCCATGTTGGCATTTTTTTCCATAACTTGAGTTGATTTATTTTGGAAAACCTTGTTACATTGTTTAATGCACCTAGCGGGGCATCACAACAAAATTAGGCATAATATTGTGTTGTATCCACGACTGTATGTATCGGTTGATATCGGAATCGGTAATTAAGATTTGGACGATATCGGCAAAAAAGCCATTATCGGACATCTCTAGTCACAACCTTTCATAGTTGATGCCACATTGTTACTCGTTAGACTGCAATCTTAATTGAATGGACCACGCCCCTGCTGGTTGCAGCCTTATCTTAACGCTCAGTTAATATATTATTGCGTCCATGTCTGTTTCCCCCCACCAGGTAACGATGACAGACCGAGGAGCCGCAGAGAGAGCCTGCAAAGATCCCAATCCTATCATTGACGGCAGAAAGGCGAATGTCAACCTGGCCTACCTCGGAGCTAAACCCCGCAGCATACAGACAGGTGAGATCTTTGTTTTATTTAAAAAAATCAGTGTTTACATTCTGATCAACCAGTTCTATTTAGTTATTGAAATGAAAGCATACCTCTGTTACAAAACATGCATTATTATCAATATGGCTTAAAAAGGTAATCAAGCATTTTAAATAAATACTGCAGTTAGGCCTGGGCGATATATCGATTTTATTTATTTTTTTGTTGCAGATGATTTAAAAATAAATAAATAAATAAAAAAAAATGTGTTTTTCTCCTCTTGCTCCAGCATACTTTTGGCTCCCATTAGCTTCTGTAGGCCTCGCCAGTCCTTTTACTTCCTTAGCAGAGATCCACAAGCCAGGCAAAACATGGCTAATGCTAACGAGAGCAGGACGTTTGGTACAAACAAAAGAAAAGTGTCGTCAGTGCTTTTAGATTTGCAGCAACAGCCGTAAAATAAATGACTGCACGCTGCAAAGTTTCTTTAAATAGGAAAGCAGCCCAGCAAACTTAACCAAGCATCTGAAACGCCATTAAGGCGAGTGGGGGAAAATGCAACTCTATACGAAGCGAACAAAACCGCGACAACAACAAACTACAGCTAAGAAGCAGCTTTCTGTAGTGGAATCATTTACACAAGGTTGCATGTGGAACAATTTCCCTTGTGGATCATTAAAGTTTGTCTAAGTCAGAGGTTCTTAACCTTGTTGGAGGTACCGAACCCCACCAGTTTCATATGCGCATTCACCGAACCCTTCGTTAGTGAAAAATTTCAACAAAAAAAATTCAAATTCAAGACAAAGTTATATGTTTTTGGTAACACTTTAGTATGAGGAACATATTCTAAGTAACAAAGACTTAATTTAGAGTTATTTGGTTAGGGTTAGGGCCAGGGTTAGAGGGTTAGGGTTATAATAAGGCCATGCCGAATAAGACATTAATAAGTACTTAATGATGACTAGTTAAGAGCCAATATGTTACTAATTTGCATGTTAATAAGCAACTAATTAATGGTGAATATGTTCCCCATACTAAAGTGTTACCATGTTTTTTTTTACTGGTGCACAAAATGAACCGTGCATGAACATCACCTTGTTCAAACAACAAAACCAACACAGTGCATAAACTCACAACAAATTACACACCTGCAAATCAGTTTGACTTCTGCTGTTGCCGTATTCGTAATACGCCGATAGGGAGAAGTTTTTATTTACACGATGAGTCGGGTGTGTCTTGACCTCTGCCGAACCCCTGAGGCCGACTCAACGAACCCCTAGGATTTGATCGAACCCAGGTTAAGAACCACTGGTCTAAGTCTAAGTCTAAGTGTGATGAAAAAGGAGAACAATACACAGCGATCACGAAAGCAGTTATGTACATCCAAACTGGACAGCTGGTACGCGTGTGCTGCAAAACTCTCATGGAATTATAGCTGAATAAATCATCAATATAGTGACATATTACATGTGAAATTGTACAATACTACATTTCTATTTATAGAATTACTTTATTACACACATATGTGTTAAGTTTGCACTTCATTTAGGGCTGGGCCATATGACCTTTTTTTAATATCTCGATATTTTTAGGCCATGTCACTATACACGATATATATATATATATATATATATATATATATATATATATATATATATATATATATCTCAATATTTTGCCTTAGCCTTGAATGAACACTTGATGCATATAATCACAGCAGTATGATGATTCTATGTGTCTACATCAAAACATTCTTGTTCATACTGCATTAATATATGCTCATTTTAAATTTTCATGCAGAGAGGGAAATCACAACTAAGTCAATTTACCAAAACTGTATTTATTAAACAGTTATTAAGCAGTGGCACAAACATTCATGTCATTTCAAAACAGGAAGTGCAAGATTTTTAGACATTTTAAAACAAGCTATTAGTGCACTTTTGTGCATGATGTTACTAAGATGACATATCAAAACAACACTCAATTAAAGTGCACTTTTTGTACAGAACGCCACTACAATAGTTTAAAACAAATAAAGTGCACTTTTGTGCATGATGTCACACAAGATATTTCGATAACTGTCAAATAAAAATGAGCTGCATAATAGGAAATCAAATAGTGTATGTCCTTTACTATGTGTTAGGTTCCTGCGGACGTTATCTCCTTCTGTTGTTGACTATTTTTTTCATACGGTGTTGATGTGGAAATGGTTGCCTCGGCATTTTGTTGGTGTGGCACCGAACGGAGATGTTGACATGCAATTTCAAGCACTCTTCATTCACTAGCGGGTGACTATTCAAATGATGCTACATATTGGCAGTAATGCTACTTTTTGTAGCAACACTTTTGCCCCACACTTGACGAATTACGGTTGTCTGTTCGACATATTCCCGCTTGAAGCCAAACCAGCGCCAGACGATGGGCCCCCTGCTGTTTTTATACTCTAATATCACGATATAGTCATTTTCTATATCGCTCAGAGACAAACCCCAGTATATCGATATATCGCCCAGCCCTAACTTCATTGTTCTGATTGATTTTTATTAGTATTTAATCATTATTGGTATGTTTATTATTTATTAATCTATCTGTATTTGCATGCATTGTGCAATGCTACATTTTTATCTATAAAATTATTATTTTCAAGACAGAAGTATTACCTCCGAGAGGAAGCTCTTAATTTAGTTCTTTAGAAATGATTGCATAAAAAGTACAATTTATATCTGGTCTGAAAAGAATAACAATATACAAAATGGAATTTTGCTTAAAGTAAGATGCAGTGACATTTCAAATAACTAGTTTTTGATTTAAATTTTTTTTTTTTTTTAATAAAAACTTGTTTTGAATGATCTGTGTCATTAGTTTTTACTGGTTCCCTTAAAAAAATCATAAATCACATTTTTTGTGAGAAAATCTGATATTTTATTTTCAGGCCAGCTGTAGTGGGAATCCCACACATCTGCTTACATGTCCCAAAGGATGAAACTCTTTAAATTATTGTTCTCTAACAAATCAGTTATGTTTGTGCTGTGTTGCACATTGATTGCGCAAAGCCTTAACAGGCCCTGCCTCTGTCTCCAAAAGCCCGCTTGTTCATTGTTCTCCAGCCCTCCTCTGTAAATGCAAATGTGTGCGTTTTTGTGTACGTGTGTCCTGACAGTCAGCCTCATATCTTGCAGGCATATCCATTGGAGTGCAGCCCATTCACCCAGCATTCATCCAGAGGCAGTATGGGTAAGCGAACGGGAGTGGGCGCTTGTTGTGTGCTCTTGTGTTAGACCCTTTGTGCGATGCCACCAGGCTACTACAGTATTCGTGGACAAAAAGGGCCTCTGGAAAGTACATGTTAGTTTCTGGGTCTGTGTGCAATTCCAGAGCGAGTCTATTGGCGTATTAGGAGGGTTTTTCTAGACCAGGGAGGTTGCTCACATATCTGTGGTAATGGAGGAGTAGTGCAGAGGTGAATGTGTGACTCACTTGCTAAGTTTTTGTCAGGAGCTTATTGACTTGTGTCTCGAGTGGGCTTGGCATCCTGTAAGTAGTGGTGTTGTAGAAACAGCCTGTCTGGCGTCTCAGAGACGTGGTCTGCTGCACGGCTAATGAGCCAATGTCATCCAAATAGTACAAATGTAACTTCATCTTTACCCTCCTCCTACATCTATCATATAATATCAAACATTTTGTCTGATTTAAATACAAGTTTTCTCTCAGGGATCCACCAATGGATGCCAACCAATCATTAGCTCCCATAGCTGTAACGTAAATTGTAACAGCTTGGGTAATTTTCTAGGCAGCAGCAGCATCATCATATTTGTGGAGTGGATAGCACTTTGTTGAAGTGTGTGTGTGGCAGGTGTTCATACATGAACACCGAGTCCATGCAGGCACAGAGATTGAGATGTTGGAGGACCAGTTTGAAAATAATGTAGAGTAGTACCTCAATTTACGAGCTTATTTGGTTTTCTGACGGAGTGTTTAAAGGGGAACATTATCACAATTTCAGAAGGGTTAAAACCATTAAAAATCAGTTCCCAGTGGCTTATTTTATTCTTCAAAGTTTTTTTCAAAATTTTACCCATCACGCAATATCCCTAAAAAAAAAAAAAGCTTCAAAGTGCCTGATTTTAACCATCGTTATATACACCCGTCCATTTTCCTGTGACGTCACATAGTGATGCCAATACAAACAAACATGGCGCATAGAACAGCAAGCTATAGCGACATTAGCTCGGATTCAGACTCGGATTTCAGCGGCTTAAGCGATTCAACAGATTACGCATGTATTGAAACGGATGGTTGTAGTGTGGAGGCAGGTAGCGAAAACAAAATTGCTGAAGAAACTGAAGCTATTGAGCCATATCGGTTTGAACCGTATGCAAGCGAAACCGACGAAAACGACACGACAGCCAGCGACACGGGAGAAAGCGAGGACGAATTCGGCGATCGCCTTCTAACCAACGATTGGTATGTGTTTGTTTGGCATTAAAGGAAACTAACAACTATGAACTAGGTTTACAGCATATGAAATACATTTGGCAACAACATGCACTTTGAGAGTGCAGACAGCCCAATTTTCATCAATTAATATATTCTGTAGACATACCCTCATCCGCTATCTTTTCCTGAAAGCTGATCTGTCCAGTTTTGGAGTTGATGTCAGCAGGCCAGGGAAGCTAGGGTCGATATTCTTCTCTTGATCATCTTCGGTGGCATAAGGGACGGTGTGAGCCAAGACATCCAGGGGGTTTATCTCGCTCGTCTGCGGGAACAAACTGCCGCCATTGCTTGCCGTGCTACCGAGGTCTTTTGTCCCTGAATTGCTCACACACTCCGGCAGATTCATTGGGGGTCTGGTGGCAGATTTCTTTGACTTTATCGTTGGAAATGCATCTGCTTTGAGTGTTGCAGGATATCCACACATTCTTGCCATCTCTGTCGTAGCATAGCTTTCGTCGGTAAAGTGTGCGGAACAAACGTCCAATTTCTTGCCACTTTCGCATTTTTGGGCCACTGGTGCAACTTGAATCCGTCCCTGTTCGTGTTGTTGCACCCTCCGACAACACACCGACGAGGCATGATGTCTCCAAGGTACGGAAAACAGTCGAAAAAACGAAAAATAACAGAGCTGATTTGACTCGATGTTTGAGAAAATGGCGGATTGCTTCCCGATGTGACGTCACGTTGTGACGTCATCGCTCCGAGAGCGAATACTAGAAAGGTGTTTAATTTGCCAAAATTCACCCATTTAGAGTTCGGAAATCGGTTAAAAAAAAGTCTTTTTTCTGCAACATCAAGGTATATATTGACGCTTACATAGGTCTGGTGATAATGTTCCCCTTTAAGTCAAAAAGCTTGTACCTCAAATCAATGTAATAGGTGCTTGCCCTCCTCCCACCAAACGGCCCAATTTTTATCATGTAACATGCCTTTTAGATATGAATATATGCCTTTTTGATTATTTATTCATTTAATTCAATTAATATCATTCACCTCCTCTCAGCACTGTCCTTCACACTCTCTTTCTTCCTTCCCATGGTTGGAAAATCAATGTTATGTCCATCTCTAGCTATAAGCTAATACTTACGAGTAAGAACGGATGTTTTGGGCGGATCTTACGCGGTTCACTCTGACATTTGCTACGCCAACTAATGGAAGGAATGATTGTCACTCACATTTTTGCTTGTTGCTTAAAACATAAACAATTAGCTGAGTGACCGCTCTATTTCCAAACATTTAAGTCAAGGCACTCTCAAGTTGAGGTGCAATTCTATTGATTAAAAATGTATCCTATCCTGATTCTTATAGGATATACTTTATTAAGCCCACAATGGGGAAATTATGTGGTTGCAGTGCAAATACAAAAAGGTAAAAACATATGAAATCGAGAGAGAAACAGTAAAGGACATTAAAAAAAGCACAGGGCTGATATAACCAGCTGCCACTTCAGTGGCACCATTTCCACGTACAGTGAGGAAATTAAAACACAACGAAAAAATAGCAATGAGTAATACATATTGCACACATATGGTTGCACCATGAATACTAGGGGTGTAACGGTACACAAAAATTTCGGTTCGGTACGTACCTCGGTTTAGAGGTCACGGTTCGGTTCATTTTCGGTACAGTAAGAAAATAACAAAATATACAAATTTTTTGGTTATTTATTTACCAAATTTGCAAAATCTTCCACCAAAAATATTTTTCTTAGTGGAATATTTGATGTGAAGTAATCGAAACCTTGGATAGGTCAATAATTCCTAATAACATTGATTTTGATTCAATATTATGTTTTGAGCAATGACAGTTTGAAAAAAAAAAAAAAAAAACAGCTTTGTTTTATTAGTTAACGTTGCAACTTTTTCTAAATTACATTTAACCTTTAAGCTTTTTTATTGCACTTTTGTTATGTTTTTCTTTATTTTAATAGTATTTTTAGAATGTGCCTTGGGCCTTTAAAACATGAGCTGTGGGCCGCAAATGGCCTCCGGGGCACACTTTTGACACCCCTGCTATAGATAATAAAAAATGTAATCTGATAAATCTATCGATAAAAAGCAGAGCCTGGCGACGCATGCGCGTTTTATCATACCTCTGCCCCTCCCTCACGAATGCTGCTGCGCGCACAATTTGTTTTGTTTTTAACCCCTTCTTAACCCTGAACGTACATTGTTAATACACGCAACCCTAACTCAAAATGCCGGACATTTGAGGCATTTAAGAAACTCCGCCCTGACAGCTCTGCAAAAGAGGATGTCCGGTGAAAAGAGGACGTATGGTCAGTCTATCCTAGCCCGTTAGCTGCTAGCTAACTGCGTGGGTTCTCTCCGGGTACTCCGGCTTCCTCCCACCTCCAAAGACATGCACCTGGGGATAGGTTGATTGGCAACACTAAATTGGCCCGAGTGTGTGAATGTGAGTGTGAATGTTGTCTGTCTATCTGTGTTGGCCCTGCGATGAGGTGGCGACTTGTCCAGGGTGTACCCCGCCTTCCGCCCGATTGTATTTGAGATAGGTTCCCGCGACCCCGAAGGGAATAAGCGGTAGAAAATGGATGGATGGTTAATTAATCAATCAGTGTCTATTTTGCTCATCAACAAACTAAATTTGTGACTTTTGTAGGGGATCTAGCTATTTGTCAGACAATAATAGTAACGAGAATGCATATTTCATACAGATCATGGCTTAAGCACTGTAATGAAACCAAAAAAACAGGTTCATCACTCATGAAAGTGATGCTCTTCCAGATATAGAAGAGCAGTGATGGTCGGTGTCTTATTCATCTTCTGGCAGTCTACCCTCCGCCGGGACAATGACAAAATAGCATGTGGTAGCTTTGGAGGTTGCTGAACTCCACCTCCCCCTCCAAAAATAACACATTTGAACTGATAGTGATTCGCCACTCATGTGCCGTTTAATCCAGTGTTTTTCAACCTTTTTTGAGCCAAGGCACATTTTTTGCGTTGAAAAAATCCGGAGGCACACCACCAGCAGAAATCATTTAAAAAACGAAACGCAGTTGACAGTAAAAAGTCGTCGCAATTGTTGGATATGACTTTAAACCATAACCAACCATGCATCAATATAGGTCTTGTCTCAAAGTAGGTGTACTGTCATGACCTGTCACATCACGCCATGACTTATTTTGAGGTTTTTTTGCTGTTTTTCTGTGTGTAGTGTTTTAGTTCTTGTCTTGCGCTCCTATTTTGGTGGCTTTTTCTCTTTTTTTTGGTATTTTCCTGTAGCAGTTTCATGTCTTTTTTTTTTTTTAGTGATATTTACCGCATCTACTTTGTTTTAGCAATCAAGGATATTTCAGATGTTTTTATCTTTCTTTGTGGGGACATTGTTGATTGTCATGTCATGTTCGGATGTTCATTGTGGACGCCGTCTTTGCTCCACAGTAAGTCTTTGCTGTCGTCCAGTATTCTATTTTTGCTTACTTTGTAGCCAGTTCAGTTTTAGTTTCGTTCTGCATAGCCTTACCTAAGCTTCAATGCCTTTTTTTTAGGGGCACTCACCTTTTGTTTATTTTTTGGATTAAGCGTTAGAAACCTTTTTTACCTGCACTCTGCCTCCCGCTGTTTTCGACATCTACAAAGCAATTAACACCACCTACTGATATGGAAGAGTATTACACGGTTACTCTGCCGAGCTCCAGACACCACCGACACTCAACAGCACATAATTTGTAAATTATAATTACTGGTTTGCAAAAAATATTTTCAACCCAAATATGTGAAATTAGATAATCTCCCACGGCACACCAGACTGTATCTCACGGCACACTAGTGTGCCGCGGCACAGTGGTTGAAAAACACTGGTTTAGTCAACCCATTCTGGGTTTGAATGATCCACTGGGAATATGTCCCATCTTGTTCAGAGAAACCTTAGGAAAATAATATGATCATGCTTCTGTTACCATGGCGATCCTTGGTTGTACAAGAAGCCGTCAAGGAATTGAAAATGTGGAACTCGGTGGTGTTTTGGGGTATGGGCCCGACAGGTGCTGGCTCATATTACAGCTTTACACCCCTTAATCACCCATGACCGCCACCCTAGAGACACGTAGGGCCAAGCAAAGCACCTGTCCCCCTCCCTCGGAGTCTTCTGGATGGTGAGTGACAGACGCAGGCCTCCCTAAGACGCACAGCGTACAAGTGGCTTTTCTTTCAGCCTAGTCTCCCCCTCCACCCCTTGACAACATATGGTGGGCTTGTAAGCAAAACCGGAGTATTACATAGTGTGTGTGTGTGTTGTAAATGTGGTCAGCAGATGCTCTGGACCGTAAGGGTCAATGAGGGTGGGCTGAGCGAGGTAAGAACATTGTTTTAACAATGATAACCTCCGCTACAGTCGCAGACTTTCCCGGACTGTCTTTTAAATGGCGGTACTCGTTCCTTTGCGCTTGTACTTTTATCTGAAACCATCTCTTACCTGTCTGCCAATAACAGTGTGAAAGCTGACACCTCAGCGAGACTGGGTGGGAGTTAGGGCGTGTGGGGGGTTTAGTTAAAGTGGTGCTTTGCTTTATTGTGATGCTGATGTTTAATGAGGCAGCATGCTTCCTAGGAAACACACCAATAAGTGTGAAATATCCCTCCTCCAGCCACAGCCTGTTATTCATTCTACGTGAAAAGGGAAGGATATTATAGGGGACATGTAAAAAAAAACACATGGCCGATCATTTATGCATCAACAGCATGTGAACGTATGACACATGAATGTTACTGAATTTGATTAGACATGCATAAATTGTAGTGCAATACAGCAAGGACCTGACCTACTATAGTTTTGTGTGGATTAAAACACGTGCAAACATGCTTTCAACATATAAGGGCTGTGAAAAATAAAATTAGTAGACCTATTGTCTATTCAGCAATATCATTGTTTTTATGTTGGATGATTTAAAGGGGAACTGCACTTTTTTGGGGATTTATTCACAATCATTATGACAGACAAAAACACACACTTTTTTTTTTAGGATTTTAAAGATGATAAACGCTTGGAAGATGCGGCTAATGTGAGTCATCGTTGTAGCCTTCAAAGTCCTCTAAAACAACTTAATGGGGAACATTATCACCAGACCTATGTAAGCGTCAATATATACCTTGATGTTGCAGAAAAAAGACCATATATTTTTTTAACCGATTTCCGAACTCTAAATGGGTGAATTTTGGCGAATTAAACGCCTTTCTAATATTCGCTCTCGGAGCGATGACGTCACAACGTGACGTCGCATCAGGAAGCAATCCGCCATTTTCTCAAACACCGGGTCAAAACAGCTCTGTTATTTTCCGTTTTTTCGACTGTTTTCCGTACCTTGGAGACATCATGCCTCGTCGGTGTGTTGTCGGAGGGTGTAACAACACGAACAGGGACGGATTCAAGTTGCACCAGTGGCCCAAAGATGTGAAAGTGGCAAGAAATTGGACGTTTGTTCCGCACACTTTACCGACGAAAGCTATGCTACGACAGAGATGGCAAGAATGTGTGGATATCCTGCGACACTCAAAGCAGATGCATTTCCAACGATAAAGTCAAAGAAATCTGCCGCCAGACCCCCATTGAATCTGCCAGAGTGTGTGAGCAATTCAGGGACAAAGGACCTCGGTAGCACGGCAAGCAATGGCGGCAGTTTGTTCTTGCAGACGAGCGAGCTAAACCTCCCTGGATGTCTTGGCTCACACCGTCCCAAGATGATCAAGAGAAGAATATCGACCCTAGCTTCCCTGGCCTGCTGACATGAGGGTATGTCTGCAGAATATATTAATTGATGAAAATTGGGCTGTCTGCACTCTCAAAGTGCATGTTGTTGCCAAATGTATTTCATATGCTGTAAACCTAGTTCATAGTTGTTAGTTTCCTTTAATGCCAAACAAACACATACCAATCGTTGGTTAGAAGGCGATCGCCGAATTCGTCCTCGCTTTCTCCCGTGTCGCTGGCTGTCGTGTCGTTTTCGTCGGTTTCGCTTGCATACGGTTCAAACCGATATGGCTCAATAGCTTCAGTTTCTTCTTCAATTTCGTTTTCGCTACCTGCCTCCACACTACAACCATCCGTTTCAATACATGCGTAATCTGTTGAATCGCTTAAGCCGCTGAAATCCGAGTCTGAATCCGAGCTAATGTCGCTATAGCTTGCTGTTCTTTCCGCCATGTTTGTTTGTGTTGGCTTCACTATGTGACGTCACAGGAAAATGGACGTGTGGTTAAAATCAGGCACTTTGAAGCTTTTTTAGGGATATTGCGTGATGGGTAAAAATTTAAAAAAAACTTCGAAAAATATAATAAGCCACTGGGAACAGATTTTTAATGGTTTTAACAATTCTGAAATTGTGATAATGTTCCCCTTTAAAAACCCTCCAACGTTTTATATACACAATGCAAGTCTATATATAATGTAGTTACAGACATTTCATAACCATATGTAATATGGACAATATTTACTGTATTTTTGATAATTTTAACAATTTCTGGGACTGATTTCTTTCGCGCATTGATTTCTGTTTCCAAAGCAGCGCACGTTTGACTTCTGGCAACGTGTGTGTGCCTACTTTTGGAGTGTGTGTTCTAATCATGGCAAACTTGGTAACAGACAACAACGACGACTATTTTTGGACAAAAGAGGATTCTTAACCTTAAGCTTTTGAAGCTGAATATACGAAGGATGAACTAGTGCTTATAGAAGCTAGCACGGAAGAAGAGTGAGACGACTGAGCAGACGGGAAAGTGAGGTGAAAGCGACGACGCTATAAATGTGGAACTTGGAGACAAGCTATTTCGACATAAATGGCGTGCTTACCCCAAATCAGCAGTAAATGTCCCCGCCCAGCTGGACCAAACAAACAACTGTCTATCGTCATGCGTGTATCATGATCGATACAGTACATCCACTCTCTGGCTCACTGTGTACAAAAAACAACAAACTAATACCGTATTTTTCGGACTATAAGTCGCAGTTTTTTTCATAGTTTGGCCGGAGGTGCGACTTATACTCAGGAGCGACTTATGTGTGAAATTATTAACACATTACCGTAAAATATCAAATATTATTTAGCCCATTCACGTAAGAGACTAGACGTATAAGATTTCATGGGATTTAGCGATTAGGAGTGACAGATTGTTTGGTAAACGTATAGCATGTTCTATATGTTAGTTATTTGAATGACTCTTACCATAATATGTTACGTTAACATACCAGGCACGTTCTCAGTTGGTTATTTATGCGTCATATAATGTACACTTATTCAGCCTGTTGTTCACTATTCTTTATTTATTTTAAATTGCCTTTCAAATGTTTATTCTTGGTGTTGGCTTTTATCAAATAAATTTCCCCAAAAAATGCGACTTATACTCCAGTGCGACTTATATGTTTTTTCCTTCTTTATTATGCATTTCCGGCCGGTGCGACTTATACTCCAAAAAATACGGTACTTTAAAGACACTGTAATATGATGGGTAATGTTTTTTTAGGCAGTACAGGTTATTGTCCTATCGCAGTGTTGTGCATTAGAAACTCAAACGTGTTTCATGTTGACATAGAAGCGAGCTTATCTCTTGCCGTATTTAGTTTTTACGGCTAACACCGTAACACACCGATAAAAGGAGCCCCTCCGTTTTTGCTCTTACAATAACAATGTCGCTACAGCTTGGTTATTATACTGGTTACGGAAATACTAAGTATTAACGATTTTGAATGCATTTTTAAAGCAATTTAGAGGTGGAATTGATTGCTCCCATTAGCTGCATTGCTAGCCACCTAGAACGAGTCGATTTTTACATGTTAGAAAGCAAAAAAAAGTCATTTTGTCTTCTTGTCTCTCATGATTGTGAATGATAGGCAAAATTCCTGTTCCAAAACATCCTGCAATATGCATTTTCTTGCGTCTGGAGCATTCAAACACACGCTCGCAGTTCGCCAAGCCTTCAACGGGCTAAAAACCTGGGTTCTGTTGTAGAGTCACTGCAGGACTGCCTCTAAAGTGGTCTATGTCTGCTACATGTTTCAAAACATAGCAAAACACCACAGATAGGAGCATGATAACATGAATGTGCAATAAATGAGTGTTTCCATCGTGAAATCCACGTAGTACATGCAAAAACTTCTTGTAAATAATGCAGTCTGCACCACTTTTGCACGTATCAAGTGTACACGCAGTCTTAGTAGATCAGATTTGTATTATGATGATAGTATATATTTGTACCATGAATTGATTTACGTGGACCCCGACTTAAACAAGTTGAAAAACTTATTGGGGTGTTACCATTTAGTGGTTAATTGTACGGAATATGTACTGTACTGTGCAATCTACTAATAAGAGTTTCAATCAATCAAAAAAAACAGATGCAACACACCCATTAATAGTCCACACAATTGTATAGTTTGCACATGCTATTTAGCGTGTGGTACTTGGATCTTAGTAGATCAGGCCCCAAGTATACTAACAACTTTTCTTGAAAAAATATTTGACGTACACATTTTTTGTTGTTGTTGTTAATGTCAATATGTGGAACTTTTAAAAAATGGAAAAACTACCATTTTTACTAACCCTTCTTAGATGTGCCCTAACAAATGGCTGGTGTAGTCCATATGTTTACTTGCTTATTTATTTTACGCTTGTACATATACTGAGATAAGCTGTTTGTGTGCGTCTTTAAATAAACATATTTTAACTACCGGCCATTTGCACTGTAGTGTCATCCTTGTAGGTCCTCAATTTTATGTAAGCTTACTCTAAATCCTACTGCCCCTATAGAAGGTGTTGATTAGGTGTGTTCCCAAAACAATATTGATATCAGCAAAAATGCAAGTATTGGATGATATCATAAAAAATAAATAAAAAAATACAATAAATAATATTATTTATATAGTATATAATATAATATAATAATTTATATAATATAATAATAAATAAAAAAAGACAATATGACATACATCCATAAACGTGGACGCATGTGAAAAAGTGCAATATATTTATCTGTACAGTAATCTATTTATTTATTTATATATATTTATTTATTTTATATATTATTATTTATATATATTTATTTATTTATATATGCACCTTATTGCTTTTTTATCCTGCACTACCATGAGTTTATGTAACGAAATTTCGTTCTTATCTGTGCTGTAAAGTTCAAATTTGAATGACAATAAAAAGGAAGTCTAAGTCTAGTCTATCAGCAAGCATCTAAAATCTTCGATATACTGTAAAGTGTAAACTCCGATACAAGCAGTCCTGCATTGTGTTCTGGACAGCCAGTTAACGTCTCAATGTCCTCCAAAAAGCACACACGTTTGATCCCTCTTTGTATTTTAGTGAAGTCATTTAGAAAAGTAAACAAGGGAAGGGATTAGGCTACTAGGAGCTGGCAGTTAACAACAGCTAATTACACAATGGCACGCAAGTGATATGTAATAGGTGTTCTTAATTGAACAATATTGCAGTCTAAACACCACGTGTTAAAACAAGTATCAAATAATTATGGTTGCATACAAGGGGTGTGGGGAAAAAATTGATTCAAATTCAAATCGCCATTCAGTATTGATTCTTATTTTTCAAAAAGCGATTTTATTTTATTTTTGTATTTAAAAAAAAAAAAAAAATTGTATTTTTTATTATTCAATCCAACAAAACAATACACAGCAATACCATAACAATGCAATCCAATTCCAAAACCAAACCCGACCCAGCGACACTCAGAACAGCAATAAACAGAGCAATTGAGAGGAGACACAAACATGAAACAAAACAATTCAAAAGTAGTGAAACAAAAATGAATATTATCAATATTAGTAACAATTTCAACATAGCAGTGATTAGAAATCCCTCATTGATATTATCATTAGACATTTATAAAAAAAATTAAAAAAAAGAACAATAGTGTCACAGTGGCTTACACTTGCATCGCATCTCATAAGCTTGACAACACACTGTGTCCAATATTTTCCACAAAGATAAAATAAGTCATATTTTTGGTTCATTTAATAGTTAAAACAAATTTACATTAATCCAATCAGTTGATAAAACATTGTTCTTTACAATTATAAAAGCTTTTTACAAAAATCTACTACTCTGCTTGCATGTCAGCAGACTGGGGTAGATCCTGCTGAAATCCTATGTATTGAATGAATAGAGAATCCTTTTGAATCGGAAAAAAATCGATTTTGAATCGAATCGTGACCCCAAGAATCGATATTGAATCGAATCGTGGGACACCCAAAGATTCGCAGCCCTTTTAATAAATACAGTTTTGGTAAATTGACTTAGTTGTGATTTCCCTCTCTGCATGAAAGTTTAAAATGAGCATATATTAATGCAGTATGAAGAAGAATGTTTTAATGTAGACACATAGAATCATCATACTGCTGTGATTATATGCATCAAGTGTTCATTCAAGGCTAAGGCAAAATATCGAGATATATGTATCGTGACATGGCCTAAAAATATGGAGATATTAATAAAAGGCCATATCGCCCAGCCCGAGTGCATGTACAATAAACAAGTCCAGTTGATTTCTACAAATATATAGCAACTGTATGTGGCCATCATTATCCAGCCTCCAATTGCATTGTGTCACGGCGCCCCCCCGCCTGTATTGAGTATGTGTTTCTGTCCAGCCGAGGCATTGTGTCAAACACACACAGGCCGGCCGTCAGCTCAAAACCAGCTGACCTCGGGATTTTCTGGCCAGTGTCCACATTCCCCTGTCACTCGCTCACAGTCTGCCACGCCTGTGTCCCAGGGCCTCTCGACATCCTCTCACTGCTTATCTCATTAGATAGACGCTAAAATTAAAGCCAACACCTCTCTGCAACACACCCCATTAAAGAGACGCCTTTTTTTAACTTTGCTTATCTTCCCTTCCGTATTCCGTTTCGTGATCTGTTCGGGTTCGGATGTGTAGATCAGTGTTTTTCAACCACTGTGCCGCGGCACGTGAGATATTGTCTGGTGTGTCGTGGGAAATTATGCAACTTCACCTAATTGGTCCAAAAAATCCGTCCATTTACTACCGTTTGTCCCTTTTTGGGGTAGCGGGGGGTGCTGGAGCCTGCATTCGGGCGGAAGGCGGGGTACACCCTGGACATTATTGCAGGGCCAAATATTTTTTGCAAATCAATAATGATAATAATGTGCCGTTGTCTAGTGCAGTGCTTTTCAACCTTTTTTGGCATGTAAAAGGTATCCATCCATCCATTTTCTACCGCTTGTCCCTTTTGGGGTATGTAACGCTTAAACCAAAAATTAACAAAAGGCAAGTCCCGCTAGGAAAAGGCACTACTGAAGCATGGCTATGCAAAACAAAAGTAAAACTGAACTGGCTACAAAGTAAACAAAAACAGAATGCTGGACGACAGCAAAAACTTACAGCGTGTGGAGCAGGGAGACGGCGTCCACAAAGTACATCCGTACATGACATGACAATCAACAATGTACCCACAAAGAAGGATAGCGTACGCACAACTTTAAAGAGACGCCTTTTTTTTAACTTTGCTTATCTTCCCTTCCGTATTCCGTTTCGAGGGCGCTTGATCTGTTCGGGTTCGGATGTGTAGATCAGTGTTTTTCAACCACTGTGCCGCGGCACAAGTGTGCCGTGAGATATTGTCTGGTGTGTCGTGGGAAATTATGCAACTTCACCTATTTGGTCCAAAAAAATCCGTCCATTTTCTACCGCTTGTCCCTTTTTGGGGTAGCGGGTGGTGCTGGAGCCTGCATTCGGGCGGAAGGCGGGGTACACCCTGGACAAGTCGCCACTTCATCGCAGGGCCAAATATTTTTTGCAAATCAATAATTATAATAATGTGCCGTTGTCCAATGCAGTGCTTTTCAAGCTTTTTTGCCATGTAAAAGGTATCCATCCATCCATTTTCTACCGCTTGTCCCTTTTGGGGTATGCAATGCTTAAAGGGGAACATTATCACAATTTCAGAAGGGTTAAAACCATTAAAAATCAGTTCCCAGTGGCTTATTTTATTTTTTGAAGTTTTTTTTTCAAAATTTTACCCATCACGCAATATCCCTAAAAAAAGCTTCAAAGTGCCTGATTTTAACCATCGTTATATACACCCGTCCATTTTCCTGTGACGTCACATAGTGATGCCAACACAAACAAACATGGCGGATAGAACAGCAAGCTATAGCGACATTAGCTCGGATTCAGACTCGGATTTCAGCGGCTTAAGCGATTCAACAGATTACGCATGTATTGAAACGGATGGTTGTTGTGTGGAGGCAGGTAGCGAAAACGAAATTGAAGAAGAAACTGAAGCTATTGAGCCATATCGGTTTGAACCGTATGCAAGCGAAACCGACGAAAACGACACGACAGCCAGCGACACGGGAGAAAGCGAGGACGAATTCGGCGATGGCCTTCTAACCAACGATTGGTATGTGTTTGTTTGGCATTAAAGGAAACTAACAACTATGAACTAGGTTTGCAGCATATGAAATACATTTGGCAACAACATGCACTTTGAGAGTGCAGACAGCCCAGTTTTCATCAATTAATATATTCTGTAGACATACCCTCATCCACTCTCTTTTCCTGAAAGCTGATCTGTCCAGTCCAGTTGGAAATGCATCTGCTTTGAGTGTCGCAGGATATCCACACATTCTTGCCATCTCTGTCGTAGCATAGCTTTCATCGGTAAAGTGTGCGGAACAAAAGTCCAATTTCTTGCCACTTTCGCATCTTTGGGCCACTGGTGCAACTTGAATCCGTCCCTGTTCGTGTTGTTACACCCTCCGACAACACACCGACGAGGCATGATGTCTCCAAGGTACGGAAAACAGTCGAAAAAACTGAAAATAACAGAGCTGATTTGACTCTGTGTTTGTAATGTGTTTGAGAAAATGGCGGCTTGCTTCCCGATGTGACGTCACAACGTGACGTCACATCGGGAAGCTCCGAGAGCTCCGAGAGCGAATATTAGAAAGGCGTTTAATTCGCCAAAATTCACCCATTTAGAGTTCGGAAATCGGTTAAAAAAATATATGGTCTTTTTTCTGCAACATCAAGGTATATATTGACGCTTACATAGGTCTGGTGATAATGTTCCCCTTTAAACCAAAAATTAACAAAAGGCAAGTCCCGCTAGGAAAAGGCACTGAAGCATGGCTATGCAAAACAAAAGTAAAACTGAACTGGCTACAAAGTAAACAAAAACAGAATGCTGGACGACAGCAAAAACTTACAACGTGTGGAGCAGGGAGACGGCGTCCACAAAGTACATCCGTACATGACATGACAATCAACAATGTCCCCACAAAGAAGGATAGCGTACGCACAACTTAAATAGTCTTGATTGCGAAAACAAAGCAGGTGTGGGGAATAGCGGGCAAGAAAGACATGAAACTGCTACAGGAAAATACCAAAAAAAGAGAAAAAGCCACCAAAATAGGAGCGCAAGACAAGAACTAAAACATTACACACAGGAAAACAGCAAAAAAGTCCAAATAAGTCAGGGTGTGATGTGACAGGTGGTGACAGTACACCTACTTTGAGACAAGAGCTATATTGATGCATGCTTGGTTATGCTTTAAAGTCATATCCAACAATTGCGACAACGAGTTTTTACTGTCAATATCGGCTGCTGAGTTTCAGTTTTTAATGATTTCTGCTGGTGTTGTATCTCCGCATATTTTTTTTTAATGAAAAAATTGTGCCTTGGCTCAAAAAAGGTTGAAAAACACTGGTGTAGATGACATCAGCGACCTCCGGCCAAGGCCAGAGACGAGGGGGGAAGAAACCCAGTAGTAATGTATGCCCATTGCGCAACACTACTTCTGTGCAAGTAGCTCAATAGCCGTGTTCTAATTGGCCAGCATGTGCGCGTTTATTATCAATGTGTGACCACTGAGGACGTGTGTGCGCTCCCACATGACACCCCACTGTCTTGATGTAACGACACTATCAGTTGTAGTCTTTGTTTTGCCTGACAATAATCCTCCTCCTGTCCAGCTGATGATCAGAAGACCTATTTGAGGAGGGCTTTGACAGCACATGTCCCACCCCCACATTCCCTCTCTCTGCAAGGTGCCAGTGATGGCTTGAGAGTGCAGTGCGGTGTGCTGTGCTGTGATGGATTGGAGTGTCTTTGTATTTTTTATCTTTTACCCCCGTGTTGTGTGCGAGTGATATGAAGTGAAGAGGTTGCACTGATTGCGGTGTGACTCTTTCCCTATTATGGCATGGTTTGGGGTTTGCGGTGGTTACTGGTGTGTGGGAGGGTGCAGTGTGTGTGTGTGGGTGTGTGTGTGTGTGTGTGTCTGGGAGCGTGATGACATCCCTATCCTTGCATGCTTCCATCGCTTGCTGTGTTGATCCATCCGTGGCAGCCTCTCATCATTGATAACACAAGACTAAATCTGCGATACATGGGACGTTTTTATCAGCACTGAGAGGCTGCTGAAGAGTGTGTGACATTTGTTGTGATGCTCTTGTCTTTTGTCTGTGATTGTTTTCTCAATCAAAAGTGTTATGTCAAGAGTTATTTTTTACAGCACCTGTCTTTTAGTACTGCTCCGACACCCTATACATAAAACAAATACTGTTCTTCTTGGATGGATGGGCAATGGAAGAAGCCTTTTTCTTTTGATCCGCAACAGCTTAGTTTTGTTCAGTTTTATTTATATATATATATATATATATATATATATATATATATATATATATATATATATATATATATATATATATAAATAATTTGGGCTGCAACTAATTTGATAATCGATTAATCTGTCGATTCTTACTTCGATTAATCGATTAATAATCGGATAAAATAGACAAACTACATTTCTATCCTTTCCAGTATTTTATTGGGGGGAAAAACAGCATACTGGCGCCATGTTCTTTCAACATGCCAAATAAAACAAGGAACATTTTACAAAAATGCACACATTTGACACCCCTGCTATAGATAATAAAAAATTAAATGTGATAAATCTATAGATAAAAAGCAGAGCCTGACGACGCATGCGTGTTTATCATAACTCTCTCGCTCTCTCTGTCTCTGCCCCTCCCTCACCAATGCTGCTGCGCGCACAATTTGTTTTGTTTTTAACCCCTTCTTAACCCTGAACGTACATTGAAAATACACGCAACCCTAACTCAAAATGTTGTTGTTGTTTTTAATCATATTTATTTTATATTGTTTTTAATTGTGTTTAATATTGTTGTGCAGCACTTTGGAAACATTTTGTTGTTTAAATGTGCTATATAAATAAAGTGGATTGGATTGGATTGGAAAATGCCGGACATTTGAGGCATTTAAGAAACTCCGCCCTGACAGCTCCGCAAAAGAGGACATGTCCGGTGAAAAGAGGACGTATGGTCAGTCTATCGTAGCCGGGGGCTACGATAGACTGTTTAATAAATGCCTCAAATGTCCGACACTTTGAGTATTGTTTACACAACGTGCAGTACGCTACTTAATGTGTCCGAGTGGAAACTCGTTCGGTACACCTCCACACCGAAACAAAACCCCTGTACCGAAACGACTCGATACAAATACACGTACCGTTACACCCCTATTATTTTGATTATTGTTTCTCAGCTGTTTGTAAATGTTGCAGTTTACAAATAAAGGTTAAAAAAAAACAACAACAAAAAACGTAGCCTCAGCGCATGCGCATAGCATAGATCCAACGAATCGATGACTAAATTAATCGCCAACTATTTTTATAATCGATTTAATCGATTAGTTGTTGCAGCCCTAATATATATATATATATATTTATTTATTTATTTATTTATTACGCACACGTATGCGTTTTCTTTATTTTGCTGACATTTTACATTGTAGATTGTCACTGAAGGCATCAAAACTATGACACCTGTGAAGTGAAAACCACTAAAGGTGACTACCTCTCGAAGCTCATCGAGAGAATGCCAAGAGTGTGCAAAACAGTAATCAAAGCAAAGGGCAACTATTTTGAAGAAACTAGAATATAAGACATGTTTTCAGTTATTTCACCTTTTTTTGTTAAGTACATAACTCCACATGTAGGGCTGCAACAACTAATCGATTATAAAAATAGTTGGCAATTTAGTCATCGATTCGTTGATCTATGCTATGCGCATGTGCAGAGGCAATATTTATTTATTTATTTAAAAAAATTTTTTATAAACCTTTATTTATTTATTTTTTTATTTATAAACTGCAACATGTACAAATAGCTGAGAAACAATAATCAAAATAAGTATGGTGCCAGTATTTTTTTCAATAAAATACTGGAAAGGATAGAAATGTAGTTTGTCTCTTTTTATCCAATTATTAATCGATTAATCGAAGTAATAATCGGCAGATTAATCGATTATCAAATTAATCGTTAGTTGCAGCCCTATCTACATGTGTTCATTCATTCATAGTTTTGATGCCTTCAGTGACAATCTACAATGTAAATAGTCATGAAAATAAAGAAAACTCATTGAATGAGGAGGTGTCCAAACGTTTGGTCTGTACATATACATACACACACACACACACACACGTGTATGTATATATATATATATGTGTGTGTGTGTGTGTGTGTGTGTGTGTGTGTGTGTGTGTGTGTGTGTGTGTGTGTGTGTGTGTGTGTGTGTGTGTGTGTGTGTGTGTGTGTGTGTGTGTGTGTGTGTGTGTGTGTGTGTGTGTGTGTGTGTGTGTGTGTGTGTGTGTGTGTGTGTGTGTGTGTGTGTGTGTGTGTGTGTGTGTGTGTGTGTGTGTGTGTGTGTGTGTGTGTGTGTGTGTGTGTGTGTGTGTGTGTGTGTGTCCACATACATACATATAAATGTGTGTATGTATGTATGTATATATACACGTTTATATGTATATATATATATATATATATATATATATACATTTGTGTATATATACACACGTTTATATATATATATATATATATATACATTTATATGTATGTGTGCGTGTATATTAATTAATGCTGTGCACACTCTCTTCCAAAAATGATATATGATGCAAATTTATAATACACTATGTAATGATACATATTATAGTAATATATACAATATCATGACTAAGGATGCTTAAATAATCAATTTATAATCGAATTGTAGCCCCTGAATTGTGAGGTGACAAAAAATGTCCACCTCCTAGTTTTTGATGAACTTCTGGGAAAAACTGTAAATAAATAAATGATGAATGGGTTATACTTGTGTAGGGCTTTTCTACCTTCAAGGTACTCAAAGCGCTTTGACAGTATTTTCACATTCACCCATTCACACACACATTCACACACTGATGGCGGGAGCTGTGTATATATATATATATATATAATATATATATATATACATATATTTAAAAATTAAATTGTACAACCAATTAAAACTTAAATATTTAGTGAGCATCTGTATAAAGAGGCACATTCAACACAAACATGTGATACCGTTCTGTTCTTGTATTTGTAAATGCATACTGAATGGAACAGTCCAGTCAGGTGGGAACTTGGCTCTGTTGATGATATGACAACCCCCCCCCCCCCCCCCCCCCCAACCCCCCCCCCCCAACACACACACACACACCTTTAATCACCTGTAAGAGCCACCCCATGAGGCAAGGGCGCCGTCTTGACACCATCGTTGATAAGCTCCCTCGCCATCATTACCTCCCCCCCCCCGGCACGCCTCCTCACATCTGTGCACTAGATCAGTGGTTCTCAAATGGGGGTACGCGTACCCCTGGGGGTACTTGAAGGTATGCCAAGGGGTACGTGAGATTGTTTCAAAATATTCTAAAAATAGCAACAATTCAAAAATCCTTTTATAAATATAAATAAAAACCTATCTTTTTTTTCCAATAGTTCAAGAAAGACCACTACAAATGAGCAATATTTTTGCACTGTTATACAATTTAATAAATCAGAAACTGATGACATAGTGCTGTATTTTACTTCTTTATCTCTTTTTTTTCCAACCAAAAATGCTTTGCTCTGATTAGGGGGTACTTGAATTTAAAAAAAAATTCACAGGGGGTACATCACTGAAAAAAGGTTGAGAACCACTGCACTAGATGGATAGTACCATGTTGACACACCACCTGAGAACAAGGCTACTTCTGCTCTGCCCTCATGCACTTCCCTTTTTTTTTTTTTTTTTTTGCGTGTGTGTGTGTGTGTGTGTGTTGTTAGCAAGTGAAAAGCAGCAGCTGTTAAAACACTCTGCTGGTGCCTGAGCTTGAAAACCTGCCAGTAACGGCTGACTCTATCATTCACCCGCCCCTCCCCAGTCTCGGCGCTGAGCAGGCCCCGACCTAACGTGTTTGGTAGGTTTCTGCTAACTGACACGGGCTCCTAACCTCAGCCTCTCTCCTCCCGGCCGTGCTTGAATAGTGGCGGAGATCTGTGTGAGAGTCCCAACCCCCCCACCCCCCTAAGTCGCCCCGTTTTTTTCTCACGTGATTTCTTCCGCCTTTTGTATGTGTGCAGGTTGGCGCAGCCCTACGTGTACCCGCAAACGTACGTGCAGCCCAGCCTGGTGCTGCCCAGCCAGCTGTCCAGCTCGGTGAGCAGCAGCCCGTACCTGGACTACAGCGCGGCCTACACCCAGTACGCCCAGGCCGCCTTTGAGCAGCAGTATCCCTACGCCGCGTCCCCGGCCGGCTTCCTGGGTTACAGCTACGCCGCCAGCCCCGGCGGCACCGCAGGGCCGGCCGCCGCCGCCACGGCGCCGGCCGCCGTCCACGCCGCCCTGCCCTCGGCCGCCGGCCCCACCCCGGCCTTCCTGCACTACGCTCAGCAGCAGCAGCAGATCCAGCCGGACCGCATGCAGTGAGAGGGCGAGGAGAAGCGGGGGACTTTATGAACAGTGGAATGCCAAAATACCCTTTTTGGGGGGGGGTGACCCTGCTTAATTTAAGTGCAGGTTTCAGGAAAAGGGGTGGGACTATTGCACTGTACGCTATATATCAGGAGCCCCTTTGCTCATTGGTTAAAAAGGGTAAAGGTGTTTTGAGGCGGAGAAGCTTTAACGTATACGATCGCTTCCAACGGCTTCTAGAAGCTGACTCTTCATTTATTATATTATTATTATTCTTTGTATCGTTCTGTATTGTATTGATGTTAGCCATTATTATTCCTAGTCGCGTTGCCTCAGTGGAATGACACGTCTGTGGTACATATTTCACGCTCCAAAGCATCTCCGCTGGATGGGAGGGTGACTGCTGCTTTCGGACACCGGGAGATCAGACTGGGGGGAAGGTGCGGCCGCCACGGACAAAGTCCCGGTTCAGAGCGCCACCTCGTCGGACGCAATGTTTCACCTCAGAGAGACAAAACAAAAACTTGAAGCTGCAATTTATCCATCCCAGGGGGAGGGGGTGTATCAGGAAGATTTTATTCTTTTTATTAAAGGGGCCTTAATAAATAAAAAGTACGCCTTACTTAATCTCCTGATTTCCAAGAAAAGATCACCGACTGCAGATTTTTGTGACTATCTGCCAGACCCCCGCGAGTGTCTTTTGTTTCTTACAGATGGACGCAGAGCCCCATGTTGTATTCCTTGGTAGCTGACACTGTCTCAGACACCAGTGCTTTTGTTGTCCTCCTCCCCCATCTCACGCTCACCACTTGTCCAAGCACTGCTTTCAAGATATTCAGTCCTCAAGTACATTTACAATATTTATATTTAGGTATTTATAAAACATGTCTTTTCTTTATTATTATTATTATTATGTTTTTTTAATACTATGACTGTAGTTGTAGCACTGATGCCATTTAACCTGCAGAAGCACACCCGCCATGTCAGTGGGTTTGCGTGGCTGCGGCTACAGACGATGCGTATTTGTAGATCTCGATCTGACCTTGTCAGCAAAATGTCTTTTATAGTCCCTTTAAGGAAAGTCGTACGACCAAAAAAAAAAAAAAAAAAAATGAGAATAAAGACTTTGTACTTGGGCAAATGACTCCAGGCTTTTATTTTGGGAAGTCGAGCACTGCAAAAACTGAAATCTAAGTGAGATTAAATATCTCAAATAAGGGTGATATTTGCTTATTTTCTGTCTGATAAGGTAATTCTTCTCACTAAGCAGATTTTATGTTAGAGTGTTTTACTTGTTTTAAAGGGGAACATTATCACCAGACCTATGTAAGCGTCAATATATACCTTGATGTTGCAGAAAAAAGACCTTTTTTTTTTTTTAACCGATTTCCGAACTCTAAATGGGTGAATTTTGGTGAATTAAACGCCTTTCTATTATTCGCTCTCGGAGCGATGACGTCACAACGTGACGTCACATCGGGAAGCAATCCGTCATTTTCTCAAACACATTACAAACACCGAGTCGAATCAGCTCTGTTATTTTCCGTTTTTTCGACTGTTTTCCGTACCTTGGAGACATCATGCCTCGTCGGTGTGTTGTCGGAGGGTGTAACAACACGAACAGGGACGGATTCAAGTTGCACCAGTGGCCCAAAGATGCGAAAGTGGCAAGAATGCACACTTTACCGACGAAAGCTATGCTACGACAGAGATGGCAAGAATGTGTGGATATCCTGCGACACTCAAAGCAGATGCATTTCCAACGATAAAGTCAAAGAAATCTGCCGCCAGACCCCTAGGAAAAGAGAGCGGATGAGGGTATGTCTACAGAATATATTAATTGATGAAAACTGGGCTGTCTGCACTCTCAAAGTGCATGTTGTTGCCAAATGTATTTCATATGCTGTAAACCTAGTTCATAGTTGTTAGTTTCCTTTAATGCCAAACAAACACATACCAATCGTTGGTTAGAAGGCGATCGCCGAATTCGTCCTCGCTTTCTCCCGTGTCGCTGGCTGTCGTGTCGTTTTCGTCGGTTTCGCTTGCATACGGTTCAAACCGATATGGCTCAATAGCTTCAGTTTCTTCTTCAATTTCGTTTTCGCTACCTGCCTCCACACTACAACCATCCGTTTCAATACATGCGTAATCTGTTGAATCGCTTAAGCCGCTGAAATCCGAGTCTGAATCCGAGCTAATGTCGCTATAGCTTGCTGTTCTTTCCGCCATGTTTGTTTGTGTTGGCATCACTGTGTGACGTCACAGGAAAATGGACGGGTGTATATAACGATGGTTAAAATCAGGCACTTTGAAGCTTTTTTTAGGGATATTGCGTGATGGGTAAAATTTTGAAAAAAACTTCGAAAAATAAAATAAGCCACTGGGAACTGATTTTTAATGGTTTTAACCCTTCTGAAATTGTGATAATGTTCCCCTTTAAGTGTTTTGGTCCTAGTGTTTTTGTCATCCCCGACAGTACACTCTCCTTTCAAGCCCACATAAACAACATTACCCGGTCTGCTTACTTTCATCTACGGAACATTAATCGTCTTCGCCCATCCCTTACCCCTCCTGCTGCTGCCATACTAGTCCATAGCCTGGTCACCTCTCGCCTGGACTACTGCAACTCACTCCTGTTTGGACACTTCACAAACTTCAGCTTCTCCAGAACTCTGCAGCCCAGATAATCACCAGAACCCCTTCAATCCAGCACATCACCCCTGTTCTGCATCAAACATCGCATCCACTTTAAAATAATTCTCCTCACTTTCAAAGCCATCCATAACCTCTCTCCGTCATATCTCTCTGACCTGATCCATGTCGCCACGCCCTCACCTTCCCTAAGATCCTCTTCATCCATCCATCTCACTGTCCCTTTATTTAAATTGTCCACCATGGGTGCCCGAGCTTTCAGCCGCTCATCTTTGGAACTCTTTACCACCAGACCTTCGCAACTTAGATTCAATATCCCTCTTCAAATCAAGACTCAAAAAACACCTATTCCTGACTGCTTATTCATAGTAATCATCTTTTCTTTTCTCTTTGTTGTTGTTGTTTTTAAAGTTAAAGTACCAATGATTATCACACACACACTAGGTGTGGTGAAATTTGTCCTCTGCATTTGACCCATCCCCTTGTTCACCCCCTGGGAGGTGAGGGGAGCAGTAGGCAGCAGCAGTGCCGCGCCCGGGAATCATTTTTGGTGATTTAACCCCCAATTTCAACCCTTCATGCTGAGTGCCAAGCAGGGAGGTAATAGGTCCCATTTTTATAGTATTTGGTATGACTCGGCCGGGGTTTGTACTCAACCTACCGATCTCAGGGCGGACACTCTAACCACTAAGCCACTGAGTAGGTGGCCTATTTGATTTTATTGTTGATTTTATTGTTGTGATTTTGTACGGTGTCCTTGAGTGCCCAGAAAGGCGCCTTATAAATAAAATGTATTATTATTATTATTATTATTATTAAATGATCTCAGTAAGATATTACAGCTTGTTGCTGAGATTTGATGACCTATATTGAGTAAAACATGCTTGAAACTAGAATATCAACTGATGCAAAGCTGTGTCATCAACACTCACAAGTATAAAACTACTTTTTTAAAGTAATCATTTCTTACTTCAAGCATGAAAAAAGAAAAAATCATTATGTCAAGATAATGGAACGAGCATTTACTTAATTTAAGAATATTTTTCAATATATTGAGCAAAAAGGTCTCTTTTTTTTCTTTTCTTTTTTTTAATATATATATATTTTTTTTTTCTACCAAGAAAAGTGCACTTGTTATTAATGAGAAAATACTTATTTTAAGGTATTTTGGGGTTATTGAGGTTAGCTAATTTTACTTGTTTTGGAAAGTCTTGACAAGCCGAATTTTCTTGTTCTATTGGCAGATAATTTTGCTTAGTTCAAATAAAATAACCCTCATTTTTGTTTTGTTTTTTCTTGTTTTTGAACACTGACTTTGTGCAGTGTGTGCAGCAATATGAGGTCACAGGGTTCGCTTGTGTGTGCTTGTTATCAAGTGTGTGTCATTAGACCTTGTGTGTGTGTGTGTGTGTGTGTGTGTGTGTGTGTGTGTGTGTAGGGGGGGTGGGCTAGACTTATCAGGTCTCAACACCACCACCTGCCAGGGTGCTGTGTTGCCTTCACTGACAGTTACTGGCTGTCCCAAATCCTTTTGCAGCCCCTCAACCCCCTAGCTCAGGCACCTACTTTATTCTCTTACTGCCCAACAAGCTCAGCTAGTCTTTGCATGTTCTTGCTGACATCGGCGTTTTTTTTAAAAGATGTCACTTCAACCCAGCAGGCACGAGACACACTCGAACCTAACGTTGAAACAACATGCTTTTTGATAACGTTTAATCAATGTTGGGTTCTGACTAGGGATGTCCGATAATATCGGACTGCTGATATTATCGGCCGATAAATGCTTTAAAATGTAACATCGGAAATTATCGGTATCTGTTTCAAAAAGTAAAATTTTAAACTGCCGCTGTGTGCACGGACGTAGGTAGAAGTACAGAGCGCCAATAAACCTTAAAGGCACTGCCTTTGCGTGCCGGCCCAGTCACATAATATCTACGGCTTTGCACACACACAAGTGAATGCAATGCATACTTGGTCAACAGCCATACAGGTCACACTGAGGGTGGTCGTATAAACAACTTTAACACTGTTACAAATATGCCCCACACTGTGAACCAACACCAAACAAGAATGACAAACACATTTCGGGAGAACATCCGCACCGTATCACAACATAAACACAACAGAACAAATACCCAGAACCCCTTGCAGCGCTAACTCTGCCGGTATCGTTTTTTTTAATTATCGGTATCGTTTTTGTTTTTTGTTTTTTTTGTTTTTTTATTAAATCAACATAAAAAACACAAGATACACTTACAATTAGTGCACCAACCCAAACAACTCATTCACACAAAAGGGTTGTTTCTTTCTGCTATTAATATTCTGGTTCCTACATTATATATCAATATATATCAATACAGTCTGCAAGGGATACAGTCCGTAAGCACACATGATTGTGGTCCACTAATAGTACTAACCTTTAACAGTTAATTTGACTCATTTTCATTAATTACTAGTTTCTATGTAACTGTTTTTATATTGTTTTTTTTATTCAAGAAAATGTGTTTAATTTATTTATCTTATTTTATTTTATTGTTTTTTGTTTTTTTTAAAAGGACCTTATCTTCACCATACCTGGTTGTCCAAATTAGGCATAATAATGTGTTAATTCCACGACTGTATATATCGGTTGATATCGGTATTGGTTGATATCGGTATCGGTAATTAAAGAGTTGGACAATATCGGAATATCGGATATCGGCAAAAAGCCATTATCGGACATCCCTAATTATTATTACTTTGAACTGTTTTATATTTGAATTTTTTTATCGTGTAAAGCATCTTTGAGTACTCTGAAAAGCGCTATACCAAATAAAATGTATTATTATTATTATTATTATTTTGCAACGTTGTTTTTAAGTCAGTTTTAAAGGACGTATACAGTACAGGCCAAAAGTTTGGACACACCTTTTCCTCATTCAATGTGTTTTTCTTTATTTTCATGACTATTTACATTGTAGATTGTCACTGAATGCATCAAAACTATGAATGAACACATGTGGAGTTAAGTACTTAACAAAAAAAGGTGAAATAACTGAAAACATGTTTTATATTCTGGTTTCTTCAAAATAGCCACCCTTTGCTCTGATTACTGCTTTGCACACTCTTGGCATTCTCTGGATGAGCTTCGAGCACACCTGTGAAGTGAAAACCATTTCGGGTGACTACCTCTTGAAGCTCATCAGGAGAATGCCAAGAGTGTGCGAAAAAGTAATCAGAGGAAAGGGTGGCTATTTTGAAGAAACTAGAATATAAAACATGTTTTCGGTTATTTCACCTTTTTTTGTTAAGTACATAACTCCACATGTGTTCATTCATAGTTGTGATGCCTTCAGTGACAATCTACAATGTAAATAGTCATGAAAATAAAGAAAATGCATTGAATGAGAAGGTGTGTCCAAACTTTTGGCCTATACTGTATGTATAATCAACGTTGTATCGATGTATTGTGCCTGCTGCTGCAAAAAAAGCATTGTATAACTTGTCCCTATAAACAAAGTCATGTCCACTGATGGTGTTGTGTTATAATTAAGGTGAAAAAGAAGACAGATCATTTAAAGATTTTTTAAATAAAACGTGCTTGTGATATAAAGAATACTGTATTTTTCGGAGTATAAGTCGCTCCGGAGTATAAGTCGCACCGGCCGAAAATGCATAATAAAGAAGGAAAAAAACATATTTAAGTCGCACTGGAGTATAAGTCACATTTTTGGGGGAAATGTATTTGATAAAACCCAACACCAAGAATAGACATTTGAAAGGCAATTTAAAATGAATAAAGAATAGTGAACAACAGGCTGAATAAGTGTACGTTATATGAGGCATAAATAACCAACTGAGAACGTGCCTGGTATGTTAACGTAACATATTATGGTAAGACTCATTCAAATACCGTATTTTTCGGACTATAAGTCGCAGTTTTTTTCATAGTTTGGCCGGCGGTGCGACTTATATTCAGGAGCGACTTATGTGTGAAATTATTAACACATTACCGTAAAATATCAAATAATATTATTTAGCTCATTCACATAAGAGACTAGACGTATAAGATTTCATGGGATTTAGCGATTAGGAGTGACCGATTGTTTGGTAAACGTATAGCATGTTCTATATGTTATAGTTATTTGAATGACTCTTACCATAATATGTTACGTTAACATACCAGGCACGTTCTCAGTTGGTTATTTATGCCTCATATAACGTACACTTATTCAGCCTGTTGTTCACTATTCTTTATTTATTTTAAATTGCCTTTCAAATGTCTATTCTTGGTGTTGGCTTTTATCAAATAAATTTCCCCAAAAAATGCGACTAATACTCCAGTGCGACTTATATATGTTTTTTTTCCTTCTTTATTATGCATTTTCGGCCGGTGCGACTTATACTCCGAAAAATACGGTAACTATAACATATAGAACATGCTATAAGTTCACCAAACAACCTGTCACTCCTAATCGCTAAATCCGATGAAATCTTATACGTCTAGTCTCTTACTTATTTGATATTTTACGATAATGTGTTAATAATTTCACACATAAGTCGCTCCTGAGTATAAGTCGCACCCCGGGCCAAACTATGAAAAAAACTGCGACTTATAGTCCGAAATATACGGTACTAGTATTGTGTAGGAAAGATTGGACAAATCTGGTTAGTGTAAACTTGTGCATTCTTCGGCTTTGCGAGATATCATTGTTATACTTGACAATAATTAACCTTGTACTTTCATGCATATTTATTGTAATTAATAAGTTTCTCATGATTATTGAGGTTTTGTGTTCCAGACATGCTGCACTGCATTATCCTCAGAACTGTTTCCATTGCTGGACTGCCTTCCCTTAGCTACCTGACAGTTTTACAATGTTTGAAATGCTTATAAACAATAACAAACATGTTATTGAATGGCCACCTCTGATGCTTTCCGAGTATTGGCGAGTCGACCCAGTGTGGAATAAAATAATCAGAAAAGAAAAAAAAATGGCCGCTCCGTCACCAGAATTTTGCGGTAAAATTAACGGGTGCCGTTTGTCCGTTAATGCGCTGTGAAAACAACCCCCAAAGATTTTGCGGTTGGGAAAAAAAGGGGGAAACTTAGTTGCCAGACTTATACCTAAACATAACAGTGGTACAATTTTTTTTTGCACTGCAAAAACAATAACCGTAGGTTTTACGGTAAAAAAAAAAAAAAGAAAAGAAAAAAGATACCAGCTTAGTCGCCAGAATTTTACTGTAAGTATAACGGTGGTTTCATTTTTCCATTTACAGTAAATAATTGCAAAACTAAACACTGCACATTTTAGGGGGGGAATTAACTGCTCAGTCATCAGAATTTTACGATAAAATAACAGTCGTATAGTTTCTCCAATTACAGTAATGTACTGTAAAGCAACTGTGGATTTTACAGTAAAAAAAAAAAAAAGGTAACTCAGTCACCAGAATTTTACTATAAAAACAACTTTGATATCGATTTTCCATTTACAATAATGCATTTTCTATTTACAGTTTTTCCATTTCCAAAAAAGGGTGGATTTTACAGTAAAAAAAACAAACAAACAGGCAGCTCAGTCGCCAGAATCTTACCGTAAAAATAACTGTGCTAGTTTTTTCCCAATGTACATGCAAAACAAAGCAATGCACATTTTAGGGGAAACACTGGCAGTTCAGTCACCAGAATTTTAGTGTAAAAATAACAATGTATAGTTTTTTCAATTTACAGTTATGACGCTGACAAAATCAACCATAAATTTCACGGTAAAAAAAACTAAAACTGGCAACTCAGAGGCCAGAATTTTACCGTAAAAATAACAATGTATAGTTTTTCAATTTACAGTATTTCATTGGGGGGGGGGACACAGTACATTGTAGGGTTAAAACTGGCAGCTAAGTCCCCAGAATTTTACAGTAAAAATAGAAATGGTACTGTGTTTTTGATTTTACTGTAATCGTCTGTAAAAACACCAACTCAAAATTTTACAGTAAAAAAAAAATGGCAGCTCAGACAGCAGAATTTTACCTTACCTTTTACCTGACATCATGGGATTTACCATCACGGTAAAAAAAACAACTAAAACTGGTCGCCAGAATTTTACCGTAAAAAAAACAGTGGTATCGTTTTTCAATTTGCAGTAATTCATTGGGGGGGGGGACACAGTACATTTTAGGGTTAAAACTGGCAGCTAAGTCCCCATAATTTTACAGTAAAAATAAAAATGGTGTTAAAACACCAACTCTAAATTTTACTGTAAAACAAATGGCAGCTCAGACAGCAGAATTTTACCTTCAAAATAACAGTGGTGTCTTTTTATTCAATTTACTGTAATTCATTTTAAAAGAACACCCCACATTTTAGGGGAAAACCCGGCAGCTCAGTCACCGTTTTTTCAATTTACAGTAATGCACTGTAAAAAAAAAAAAAAAAAAAAGGACGTTGATTTTACAGTAAAAAACACAATTTTACCGTTAAAACAAGAGTGATACCGTTTTCCATTTACAGTAACGCACTGTAAAAGCAACAAGCGTACATTTTACAGTAAGGGAAAACTGGCAGCTCAGTCGCTAGAATTCTATTATAAAAATAGCAGTTTATATTTTTTCAATTTACAGTAATCCACTGACAAAAACAACCATACATTTCACGGTAAAAAAAACTGAAACTGGTCACCAGAATTTTACCGTAAAAATAACAGCGGTATCGTTTTTCAATTTACAGTAATTCATTGGGGGGAACACAGTACATTTTAGGGTTAAAACTGGCAGCTAAGTCCCCAGAATTTTACTGTAAAAATAAAAATGGTGTTAAAACACCAACTCTAAATTTTATTGTAAAAAAAAAAATGGCAGCTCAAACAGCAGAATTTTACCTAAAAAATAACAGTGGTGTCTTTTTTCAATTTACTGTAATTCATTTTAAAAGAACACCGCACATTTTAGGGGAAAATCCGGCAGCTCAGTCACCAGAATTTTACGATACAAATAACAGTGGTACCGATTTTTCAATTTACAGTAATGCACTGTAAATTTATTTTTTTTTTTTTACAATTATACCGTTAAAAAAGAGTGATACCGTTTTTTATTTACAGTAACGCAATGTAAAAGCAACAAGCGTAAATTTTTACTGTAAAATTAACAGTGGTACTGTTTTTCATTTTACATTAAAGTACTGTAAAACAACAACTGGATTTTACTGTTAAAAAAAACAAATTACGAAAAAAATGTTCATCTGAAGGAATTTTATCGTAAAAATAACAGTGGTACCGTTTTTTCAATTTACAGTAATGCACTGTAAAAAAAATGACCGTTGATTTTACAGTAAAAACTAAAATGGCAACGCCGTCACCACGATAATACCGTTAAAACAAGAGTGATACCGTTTTCCATTTACAGTAACGCACTGTAAAAGCAACAAGCGTAAATTTTACAGTAAGGGAAAACTGGCAGCTCAGTCGCTATAATTCTATTATTAGGGACGGCGTGGCGCAGTGGAAGAGTGGCCGTGCGCGACCCGAGGGTCCCTGGTTCAATCCCCACATAGTACCAACCTCGTCATGTCCGTTGTGTCCTGAGCAAGACACTTTACCCTTGCTCCTGATGGGTGCTGGTAGCGCCTTGCATGGCAGCTCCCTCCATCAGTGTGTGAATGTGTGTGTGAATGGGTAAATGTGGAAGTAGTGTCAAAGCGCTTTGAGTACCTTGAAGGTAGAAAAGCGCTATACAAGTACAACCCATTTATCATTTATTGTAAAAATAACAATGTATATCTTTTCAATTTACAGTATTCCACTGACAAAAACAACCATACATTTCACGGTAAAAAAAACAACTAAAACTGGTCGCCAGAATTTTACCGTAAAAATAACAGCGGTATCGTTTTTCATCCATCCATCCATCCATCCATTTTCTACCGCATTTTAGGGTTAAAACTGGCAGCTAAGTCCACAGAATTGTACTGTAAAAATAAAAATAGTGTTAAAACACCAACTCTAAATTTTACTGTAAAAAAAAAAAGTCAGCTCAAACAACAGAATTTTACCTTTTCAATTTACTGTAATTCATTTTAAAAGAACACCGCACATTTTAGGGGAAAATCCGGCAGCTCAGTCACCAGAATTTTACGATAAAAATAACAGTGGTACCGTTTTTTCAATTTACAGTAATGCAATGTAATTTTTTTTTACAATTTTACCTTTAAAACAAGAGGGATACCGTTTTTTATTTACAGTAACACAATGTAAAAGCAACAAGTGTACATTTTACTGTAAAATTAACAGTGGTACTGTTTTTCATTTTACATTAAGGTACTGTAAAACGACGACTGGATTTTAAGGTTAAAAAAAAAATTACGTCTGCAGAATTTTATCGTAAAAATAACAGTGATATTGTTTTTTTTCTTCATTTTTTTTTTTTATAAGTTAAAAAATACGGGAGGGCGCCATCAGTCATGTGCTCAAATAGACCCCTAATGGTGCTTAAATCATTTTTAATTGCCATAAATGTAAAATGAATGATGTCAAAGGCACTGAGGAGAAAGTCTACAGTATGTATTCCTCCCTTCTCCTCGTCACTGTTTATCTTCCACTGTCTCCCTGGCACTCATTTGCTCAAACCCTGCCTGTCATTTGCTGTTTTTTCCTTTCCCCGACATGTCTTCCCCTCTCTTCCACTCGGCCGTTCCTCCTCCTCCTCACGCTCCGTCGCTTCTTCTCTCCACCCTCGTCGTCTTCCTTTCCCCCCGTTCCGAGCCTTGTAGAGACACACCGAAGAGGGGGCCCAAACTGAGCTGACAAGTGTGTCAGCTTGATAAAAACAAGCTTGCGCAGGCCCGAGTAATGCTGAGTCAGCATAAGACACACACACACACACACACGAACACACACACACTCTTTTTTCACATGCATGCGTAAATAGGTTGAAGTCACATCTCACCTTCTGCACGCTTCTCGCTCTGACGTGCAATTCTCTGACATCATGGGATTCCTCACAAGTGTCACAAAAACAACCCCACCTTATCACGCCTCTATCAACTTTTAATGCTGTTACAACAATCCAGTGTGTGTGCGTGTGTGCGTGTGTGTGTGCGTGTCAGAAATCATTGGTCAAGGTGACATCAAGAGACAATCCAAATTAAAGCTGCAAGCAGCGATGGACGGGACCGACTTTGAGGGCTCATAAAATCCAAACCGGAGCAGTAATTAAAACTCTTTCATCAACTTTTAATCAGAAGGGTTCAATCTCTCTCCTGTGCTAATTTGAAGCCGACACGACAAACGCACTCAGAGGAGATAATGTTTGAAAAAAGGTGACTGTTTTTACTCAACTTTTGTTTTGAAGGGGGGATTGCAAACTTCCTGTTGATTTTTGCTGGGGGTTGTCAGTGTATGAAATATAGGTCTAAGTGAGACCTACATAGAGGTTTTCGTTTCATGTCTCTACGACATTCCTACTGGGAGTTACAGGCAGTTTTGTCTGTGTTTTTCTTCCAAAGGGGGCGCTAGAGCGTAATTTTGAGTTTTGGGGTTTGTTTTTTTGATTAGATCCCAATTTTCACCAGTCCTGATGTGTGTGTCCAATTTGGTGAGTTTTGAAGCATGTTAAGGGTTCAAATTACAGCTCAAAGAGGCGGCGATATAATAATAAAACGCTAGAAATTCAATAGGGTCCTCTGTCCCAAAGGGACTCGGTCCCTATTAATGACATCACTATTCAAAATGCCAGGAGCCATCGATATTGAACCAATATGATCCCAATTCCCGGTATCGGGGAATCGATACCGGTACCAATTTGCAGTACTATTGTAATAAAAGTTATTTTGCTTCAAAATAAAATAAAATGTTTTAACATCTAACACCGAACTAATAACGATAACTGTGCTGTTGTCACGACGGGGTTTTCGCAGCTTACTGCGGGGTTCGTTCTCCCGAAATGCAGACGGACCACTCCGGACATGGCGTGCAGGTAGGAACATGATTTAATTATCAAAACTTAAAGAGGTACAAAAAAACTAAAACTAGCAAAAGGATGCTGATCGCACTCAAAACTAAGCTACCACTTAGCACGGACTAGAAACAAACAAAACTTCCGTAGACAAGGCTACCACTTAGCATTGGCTAGGATACAAGCAAAACTTACGTTGACAGGTTGCATGAAGCAAACAATGACGCCAGGCCGACTGACTGGCAAAGGCAGGCTTAAATAATGCCTCTGATTAGTGCTCGGGTAGCAGGTGAGCGGCCGAACACTAATCAGAGACAGGTGAACACAATGAGCAACCATGGCAACCAAACCCAACTCCGAGGTGTCACAAACAGGAACTAAAGGAGTCCAGAACTAACAGAAAATACAAAAACATGATCTGGGCCACAGATCATGACAGCTGTCCAGTTTTTATAGCTTGTTTTCTCACACTTCCGAGACACATTTGCAAGTATGCGTTCCTCTCAGTTTGTCCTGACGGTGTTGCCGTAGTCAGGAAGTACTCTTTACCAAAAAGTTGACAAAGTGTTTAAAGCGGGGGTGGTCAAACTTCTTTCACCAAGTAAGCGCCTCAGAAGAGACGCACAGCTCTCTATGTTATGATCCGCTGCCCGGATCATATTTTTGTTTTTGTTTTCAAGTCACTTGTGTTTTCAGCACCTCTTGAGTTTGTTTCTGTTGCCATGACGGCAGATTATAGTCACCTGCCTCTGGTTAGTGTCCCGGACGCGCACCTGTTGCCCGGGCACCAATGAGAGGGCTATTTAGTTTACGTGCTGGCCTCACTCGGTCTGTTGGTTTTGTTTGCTCCTACGCAACAAGTTACGCTCCTAGTTTCGCTCATAGTTTACATTTTTGATATTAGCATCTTTGCTACCCTCTTGTTTTCCGTGCCGTGGTGCACCGCGCAGCATTTTGTTCTGCAATCAGAATAAATCATTTATTCTCACCTGCAAGCCGCTTCCTGACATCCCTCTGCATCTTGAAAAGACGACCTCCGGCATCACAATGCCTCGCAATCGTAACAGAAAACCAACAGCAGACAGTCTTTTCGAAGAGGGCGTGGAGGATTCCGGCTTCGGGACGTGGCTGGTCTTAAAGATGGCGCCGGTGTGTCTGGCTCGCCGCTTGTCTATGATCACTATTGTCTGTTTTGTGGTTATGTTGACGTGTGTTTCGAGGACCATCGACTCACTTCTAGTGTATGAACGCCAGGAGTTGTTGAGGATTGGGGAGTCAGTACAGTCATGTGAACTTTACAATGCAAGAGACCCGGATTCATGTTTCCATGCTAACCTACCTGAGTGCTTCCGTCGGGTGAACGCGCCGCTGCCCAGGAAGCGGAAACGCCGAGGAGTACGATCCGGCCGACTGCTAAAGGTGAAAGCTTGGCTGGCACTGTATCCTGACGCAGTGAGGTCCTCGGCAATTCCCCGGGAGTACAGCGACTGTTTTGGTCGCTATTTGTCACGCCGCGCGCTTCGGCTGGTCGGGTCTTGGTTGGTGCCAATCATCGGACAGCGGGAGGATCCCTGCGCGCTGCGCCCTCTTCGCTCGTCTCACCCGGGCTCAGGTGGCGTGTCCCTGGCTAATCTTCGGTCGCTGAGCTGGGCACCGTACGTGGCTACAACAACGTCTACGAGGTGTGCACTTGTGAATGCGAGATCCGTGATGAACAAGACTTTCGTTCTTCAGGACTTTTTCTCATCATGCTCTTTGGATATACTGTTCTTGACAGAAACCTGGATCGGCACCGGTGAGTCTGCTGCTTTTTCAGAGCTATTACCTCCAGACTGTACTTTCATTAACACGCCGAGAACAAGCGGTCGTGGCGGGGGTTTAGCTATTGTTTTAAAGGAAAGCGTTCATCACAAGGTGATCGTGGAGTGGTCTTTTCCCTCCTTTGAACTGAGCTGTTTCGAGCTGCGACAGACTGATCCAGTATTTTGTGCTGTGATCTACAGACCACCAAAGCACAACAAAGATTTTATTAAGGACTTTTCGGACTTCATTGCTTTTAGTCTGGTGCGCTACGACAAGATTTTAATCGTCGGGGATTTTAATGTACACGTTTGTTGTCCTTCTAAACCCATGGCCGGAGAGTTTTTGGACTTGATCGAAGGTTTTAATTTGGCTCAGCATGTTACTGGCCCAACGCATGTACACGGACACACTTTAGACCTTGTACTGTCTTATGGTTTTAATGTTGACAATGTCGTTGTTGGTGATGCTGTGTTTTCCGATCATAGTCCTGTTATGTTCAATTTAAGTTTGGACCCTGATGTAAAACCGCCTGCCGTGCGTCATGAGCGTGTTATTAGAACTGACACTGCAGCCGCCTTTTCTCCTTTGTTCACTGTGTCTATGCAGAATATATCACACTCTGCAGACACTGAACAATTAATGTGCTCTTTTATTTCCACATGTTCTGAGATTCTGGACAGTATAGCGCCCCTCAGAGCTATACGTCCAAAGTCAAAACAGGAGCCTTGGCTCAATGAAACCACACGCACAGCTCGGCGTGAGTGGCGAAGGGCGGAGCGTAAGTGGAAAAGGCACCACTTGGAGGTCTCTTATCAAATTTTAAAAGAAAGCTGTCAGAACTATCAAAGTGTGGTTAAAGCTGAAAAAACTAAATATTTGTCAGACTTAATTTCAAATAGTATCAACAAGCCACGTGTTCTTTTTAAATCTATTAGTTCTGTTCTTAATCCGAATCCAGCCACTTCACTAGAGATGACAAGGGAAACTTGTGAAAAATTTCTCTCCTTTTTTAACGACAAGGTTGCTACTATTCGGGCAAATCTTTCTCCTTCTCCATTTAGTTTCAATGTGGCCACTCGGTGCTCGGCTGTGTTTTGTCAGTTTGAGCCTGTGTCCATGCCTGAGCTTACAGGAATAGTCGACAAATTAAAACCCTCGTCCTGTCCCACAGACCCAGTCCCCCCTCGCTTTTTTAAAGAAGTTTGGGACTCTATTGACTTATCTGTTAGGGACATCATCAACAGCAGCTTGATTTCTGGCAGTGTGCCCTCTTTTTGTAAAGGAGCTGTTGTTGAGCCTTTGATCAAAAAAACAGGTCTTGATCCTACAAGTTTGTCAAATTATCGGCCCATTTCTAAATTACCTTTTGTGTCAAAAATTTTGGAGAAATGTGTTTTGGCGCAACTACAACCTTTTTTAGATGAAAATAGCACTTTAGATCCATTTCAGTCTGGATACAAAGCTTTGCACAGTACTGAATCTGCACTTTTAAAGGTTTTTAATGATTTGCTTTTAATATCTGATTCTGGCAGCTCTGCCATTTTAGTGCTTTTAGATCTTACAGCTGCTTTTGACACAGTCGACCACACAATTCTTTTAGATCGCCTGAGAGACTGTGTGGGTGTCAGGGGGACTGCATTAGAGTGGTTTAGATCCTACCTGTCAGAAAGGTCTTTCTCTGTCAGGCTGGGGGACGCCACTTCTTCTTCTGCTCCGCTTTACTGTGGTGTCCCCCAGGGATCTATTCTAGGCCCCATCCTGTTTGCACTGTACCTTCTTCCTCTTGGAGAGATTTTTAAGAGGCATGGAGTGTTTTATCACTTTTATGCAGACGACTGCCAAATTTATATGCCTATTTCAAAAGGCCACGGCCCCCTGACACTCCTTCTCAACTGTCTATGCGACGTCAAGGCTTGGTTAGCCCAGAATTTTTTAATAATGAATGAGGGAAAAACGGAAATTTTAGTGTTTGGTCCGGCCCTCACTGACTTGGGACCATTGCAAAATTATGTGCGTCCCAAAGTCACCAGCCTTGGCGTCACTATAGACAGCGATTTTAAACTTGACAAACAAGTCAATGGCGTTTTAAAATCGTGTTTTTATCATCTTCGTCTTTTAGCAAAGGTAAAACCGTTTTTATCTTTTAACCTTTTTGAACAAGTCGTGCATGCTTTTATTTCAAGTCGCCTGGACTACTGCAATGCACTTTATGCTGGCATTAGCCAAAAAGCTCTCTCCCGGTTGCAGTTAGTCCAGAATGCGGCAGCACGACTTTTAACAGGGGCCAGGAGACGCCAGCATATAACCCCAATCCTTGAGAGTTTGCACTGGCTCCCTGTTCATTTTAGAATTGATTTTAAAACCTTGCTGTTTGTTTTTAAAGCTTTACATGGACTGGCACCTCAGTATATCTCGGACCTCATCCAAACTTACAATCCTGCGCGCGCTCTGAGGTCCGAGAGCCAGCTCCAGCTCGTGGTGTCCAAGACGAGACTTAAAACCAGGGGAGACAGGGCCTTCTCTGTGGTCGGCCCTAAGCTCTGGAACACTCTGCCCCTCCATGTTCGAACTTCTCCCACAGTGGAGTGTTTTAAGTCTCGTCTTAAGACCCACTTTTATTCTCTGGCTTTTAACACTACGTGAGTTGTGTGGTCCTCTGTTGTCCTCTGTGTTTTTAAAATTTTGCTTTTGCTTTCTATTTACTGTTTTAATTGGTTTTACCCTTTGAAATTGTTTTTAATCACATTTATTTTATATTGTTTTTAATTGTGTTTAATATTGTTGTGCAGCACTTTGGAAACATTTTGTTGTTTAAATGTGCTATATAAATAAAGTGGATTGGATTGGATTGGATTAAAGGCGATGGAGAGAGAGACTCTCCAGTATTCCCCTTTGGAGCGCGAAGACCTTTTGTGGGGGCCTGACGATTCGTTGGTCCATATCGACTCCATCTGGCCCGGGGATGTCCGCTCACAGCCAGCCCGTACGCGTCAGCGAAAGCGGAAGTCAACCAAGAAGACTTCGGCTCGCGGCAAAGACGCACCTATCCCACAACTTTTCCCTCCGGAGCACAGCCAGCTACAAGCAGCCCAGGATTCTCCTCAAATATTATATATATATAATATAACAGACGAGCCGCCTGCTCCGCCTCTGGCTCCGCCCACGCCGGCAGACGAGCCGCCTGCTCCGCCTCTGGCTCCGCCCACGCCGACAGACGAGCCGCCTGCTCCGCTCTGGCTCCGCCTACGCCGACAGACGAGCCGCCTGCTCCGCCCACGCCAACAGACGAGCCGCCTGCTCCGCCCACGCCGACAGCGACGACGCTTCCTGTTTCCACGGCGACGACCCTTCCTGTTTCCACGGCGACGACGCTTTCTGTTTCCACGGCGACGACGCTTCCTGATTCCACGGCGACGACGCTTCCTGCTTCCACGGCGACAACGCTTCCTGCTTCCACGGCGATGACGACGCTTCCTGCTTCCACGGCGACGACGACGCTTCCTGCTTCCACGGCGACGACGACGCTTCCTGTTTCCACGGCGACGACGACGCTTCCTGTTTCCACGGCGACGACGACGCTTCCTGTTTCCACGGCGACGACGCTTCCTGTTTCCACGGCGACGACGACTCCTCCTGCTTCCACGGCGACGACGACTCCTCCTGCTTCCACGGCGACGTCTGCTCTCTCGCCCTCATCGTCGTCTCAGCGACCTCGAGTGGTCTGGCTGCGCAAGCGGCGCTCTCGGAGGTTTGTGTATGGACGCCAGTGGCGCAAACAGCAGCGACACCCGAGACGTAGTCGCAGAACTCTCCGGCTGCTGAACTTCTGGCGCCACTCACGCCCACCTTCTCGGCAGCCACGAATGTGGCCTTTCCGTGGTCGCCCGCCTCGCCTCCGGCAGCGGCGTTCCATTCGCCGCCGCCACCTGACTCGTCCCCGGTGGATTCGGGGACACGTGGCCTGGCGACCCTCCGCCAAATCCTCCCTCCACCCTCTCTTGACTCTTGAACTTTGTTATAGTCGGGGGGGTTTTAGTTTTGCCAGGGGACATCTGGAATCTGTCCCTTAAGGGGGGGTACTGTTATGATCCGCTGCCCAGATCATATTTTTGTTTTTGTTTTCAAGTCACTTGTGTTTTCAGCACCTCTTGAGTTTGTTTCTGTTGCCATGACGGCAGATTATAGTCACCTGCCTCTGGTTAGTGTCCCGGACGCGCACCTGTTGCCCGGGCACCAATCAGAGGGCTATTTAGTTTACGTGCTGGCCTCACTCGGTCTGTTGGTTTTGTTTGCTCCTACGCAACAAGTTACGCTCCTAGTTTCGCTCATAGTTTACATTTTTGATATTAGCATCTTTGCTACCCTCTTGTTTTCTGTGCCGTGGTGCACCGCGCAGCATTTTGTTCTGCAATCAGAATAAATCATTTATTCTCACCTGCAAGCCGCTTCCTGACATCCCTCTGCATCTTGAAAAGACGACCTCCGGCATCACAATGCCTCGCAATCGTAACACTCTAAGTACCACCATAATGACAGACATTAAAATACAGCAGCGTAGTAGGCGTAAGTATTCATTAAAAACAAGGTTGAGGTTTTTTGTATAACAGGTTCAATCCGGCCCAGGAGATGAGTTTGCTAAGTGTAAAATCGAGCCGCATTTTTAAATGAAAGAAACTGCTGTTCTGCATGTGTCCACTAGATGTTGCAATAGTAATTCTGTTAGGCAAGCAAATAGTTAAGTATACCAAGCAAAAGGAACACAGTAAAGCGGGGCTGCGACTCCTCCTCCTCGACCGAACAGGAGTGAAATAAATAATTGGTAACCCCACTTAAAATACCACATGATAGACTCCACATTGATATAGTTCTGTCAAAATTATTGTCTTCTGTGCAAATTTAAAGAAAGTGAACAGTTTGTGATTTACTGCAATACTGTCAGTCTTTTAGGTTTTTATTTTTGGTTTTGTTGAACGAGTTCACATATTACACAGCTTGTATTTCTCTACCGATACACAGTGATGCCTAGAAGGCAGGGAGTAACTCAGGCCTGGGCAATTATTTTGACTCGGGGGGCCAAATTTAGAGAAAAAAATGTGTCTGGGGGGCCGGTACATCTGATTTTTAGGAACACTAATACCAAACCTCACAATGATGTCTGATCGAATGCTAAAAACGTCTTAAAAAACGGAATGGAATTTTACATTTTTTTTACTGAATGAGACACCCTGAATGTCCATGAAAATAAAGAATGTGGGATTTACAATATTAACTATGAACGATAAAACACTGAATATTGACAACGTATGAACACCACACCCCCTGTCCGTGACATATTTTGCAATCAAGCGAAACGCAACAAAAATGCCACAAACAGTGAAATATGAACGCGAAAAAACGGAAAATAAAATACCTACGATCTGATATATCACTAAGCTTTAGAACTTTTTTGTAAAAATCTCCTTCTGCGTGTGTATATATATATATATATATATATATATATATATATATATATATATATATACATGTATATATACATATATATATACATAAAAAAAAAAATATATATATATATATATATATATACATATATCCATCCATCCATTTTCTACCGCTTATTGCCTTTGGGGTCGCAGGGGGCGCTGAAACCTATCTCAGCTACAATCGGGCGGAAGGCGGGGTACACCCTGGACAAGTCGCCACCTCATCCCAGGGCCCACACAGATAGACAGACAACATTCACACTCACATCCACACACGAGGGCCAATTTAGTGTTGTCATTAAAAATTTCCACAAAAAAAATCCAATACAGGTCACATATCTCTGGAGCCAAAACACTGCAAGATTTGGTATCAAAAATTTTTTTTTGAGAATGTAGAAAAAGTTGTATTGACACCAAAACAAGTTTTCAAATAAAAACAAGCATTGAAAAAATACAATATTTGTAGTGGGTATTTTTTTTTACTTTTATTGTTTTTGTGTGTTTCAACAGTTTTTATGATCAACTTCATTCCCCCCACATTCTCTTCTCTTTTTTTACGGATTTGTTTCTTTTTTTCTGTAGTGTTTAAGCCTGTGGGCGGGGCTTACAACAAGTTCACCCAGAAACAGTTTTCCTAGACCTGGGCGTGCAGGTAAAACATCGCAGAAGAAGACGGGATGACCCAGACCAATAAACCAATAAAACTTTTTCTGCAATGTCAATTTTCCTTTTCCCGATACCGAATTTTCGGCAAATAATCAGAATAGACCTGCGGCGTGAACGAGGCCTCAGTTGTAGTTTTCATTACCAAATTTGGAGATGTTGAAATGACTATGTGAAATTGCTAATGCTAACCAGTAGCATGTCGACGGAATTTCCGATGTAATTTAGCATAATCTTTTTGAAAGATTTAGCCTTACTTTTGGCCGCTTTCTACCAAGCACGCTTGCTTTGTTAGCAGAGAAAGTTGCAACATTACCAAGAGGCAGTCCGCTAGAAATACGCCTGTTTGCTAACCAAGTGCTTGAATCGGTATAAGGTAATACAAACGGAATTAGGTTAATATCTATAAACGTACCAAATTTGGTCCCAATCCCTAATCCCTCATTGTAGCGCTGCAGAAACACAAATGAAATTGAGAACTGGGACCTTTGCATGGAACTTGTGAGGTGTGATGAAGATACTCACATCATCGTTGTCTCCAGCAGACTCTCTGGATCCTGTCGAGCGTCGGCCGTCTCGTCTCCAGCACTAGACTGATGACGGTGATGAGGAAAAGACCCAGAGAAGACTGACACTCAGGAGAAGTTGATCAGAGTAAACAGGAGTGACGTGGAACAGGACTGAAGGCGATCATATCAGATGTTCTTGTATCAGCGACTAGTGATTTCACCAGAAGACCTCGTCTATAAAAACGGACAAAAAGTCTTCATACGACATGAATTAACTTCCATTCATTTGAATAAATTGCTGCGTTTTCATAAAGGGGTGTCAAAGGATTAGAATATTTATTCATAATTAATCACATTAACTCATGATTAATTGTGATTAATCGCGGATAGACTTAAAAAAAAATCTTTAATAATTGTACCTTTGACAGATAAGTTTCAAGATATTAACACCAGAGATGTCCGATAATATCGGCCTGCCGATAAATGCTTTAAAATGTAATATCGGAAACTATCGGTATCGTTTTTGTTTGTTTTGTTTTGTTTTTATTAAATCAACATAAAAGATACACTTACAATTAGTGCACCAACCCAAAAAACCTTCCTCCCCCATTTACACTTATTCACACTCATTCACACAAAAGGGTTGTTTCTTTCTGTTATTAATATTCTGGTTCCTACATTATATATCAATATATATCAATACAGTCTGCAAGGGATACAGTCCGTAAGCACACATGATTGTGTGTGCTGCTGGTCCACTAATAGTACTAACCTTTAACAGTTAATTCTACTCATTTTCATTAATTACTAGTTTCTATGTGCAAATTCCAAGCTGCTGTTTTGAGGCATGTTAAAAAAAAATAATGACCTTTGTGACTTCAATAATAAATATGGCAGTGCCATGTTGGCATTTTTTTTCATAACTTGAGTTGATTTATTTTGGAAAACCTTGTTACATTGTTTAAGGCATCCAGCGGGGCATCACAACAAAACTAGGCATAATAATGTGTTAATTCCACGACTGTATATTTTGGTGTCAGTTGATATCGGAATTGGTAATTAAGAGTTGGACAATATCGGAATATCGAATATGGGCAAAAAAAGCCATTTTCGGACATCTCTAATTAATACTGTCAACATGGGACTGAAAAATGTGTTTGTTATTTGCAAATATTCGTGTCACGGTGGTACATAGTTGCTGTTGGCGTGATCCCAAAATGCAGAGAAGGCAAGCGATGTGCCATAATACTCAGAACACAGTCATCCCGAGGACGGTGACAATTCAACATGATTCTCGGTTCAAAATCAATACTTTTTTAATAACATTGGAGGGCAGGTCTATGATTAATTACATTACTCTATCCATCCATCCATTTTCTACCGCTTGTCCCGTTCGAGGTCGCGGGGGGTCGCTGGAGCCTATCTCAGCTGCATTCGGGCGGAAGGCGGGGTACACCCTGGACAAGTCGCCACCTCATCGCAGGGCCAACACAGATAGACAGACAACATTCACACTCACATTCACACACTAGGGCCAATTTACTCTATAAAATAAATAAACAGCCCTGATACATTTCTTTATTACTTAAAAGAAAACTGATTTTGTTGAATAAAATTCGACCCAAACATTCAGTAAAGCCAAATGCAAATAAGGCAACAAGAGAAGTATTACACACTTCTCTTTTCTTAAGTCAATCTGTACTGCAGATATGGGCATCGACGTCAACAATATGATTTGCTTCAGTGGCTGGACAGGACAGATTAAAAAAAAAAAATACTGGAATTTATCCTTTTTTTTAATCGATTTTGGATTTCTTTTTCAATCCAACAAGAATTGTTACAAGCAAGAATCACATTTTTTAGACACCCTTAGTAATCACTATAATAACCCTGTGGCATATACTAGAAAATGAACCAGCACTGAAGGAGTTAACACAAGGGGTGTCAAACGTACAGCCCACAAACAGGTTTTATCCGGCCCGCGGGATTAGTTTGCTAAGTATAAAAATTAACTAACATTTTTTAATGAAAGAAACAGCTGTTCTAAATGTGTCCACTGGATGTCGCAATAGCAATTCTTTGTATCTTTGGAGATGATGCTACATATGTACAAAATAAACCACATGATGTTAGTAAATCAGTCGAGGAAAATGATCAAACTACATAAATAATAGAGATGTCCGATAATGGCTTTTTTGCCGATATCCGATATTCCGATATTGTCCAACTCTTAATTACCGATTCCGATATCAACCGATACCGATATGTACAGTCGTGGAATTAACACATTATTCTGCCTAATTTTGTTGTGATGCCTCGCTGGATGCATTAAACAATGTAACAAGGTTTTCCAAAATAAATCAACTCAAGTTATGGAAAAAAATGCCAACATGGCACTGCCATATTTATTATTGAAGTCACAAAGTGCATTATTTTTTTTAACATGCCTCAAAACAGCAGCTTGGAATTTGGGACATGCTCTCCCTGAGAGAGCATGAGGAGGTTGAGGTGGGCGGGGTTGAGGTGGGTAGCGGGGGATGTATATTGTAGCGTCCCGGAAGAGTTAGTGCTGCAAGGGGTTCTGGGTATTTGTTCTGTTGTGTTTATGTTGTGTTACAGTGCGGATGTTCTCCCGAAATGTGTTTGTCATTCTTGTTTGGTGTGGGTTCACAGTGTGGCGCATATTTGTAACAGTGTTAAAGTTGTTTATACGGCCACCCTCGGTGTGACCTGTATGGCTGTTGACCAAGTACGCTTTGCATTCACTTGTGTGTTTGAAAAGCCGTAGATATTATGTGACTGGGCCGGCACGCTAAGGCAGTGCCTTCAAGGTTTATTGGCGCTCTGTACTTCTCCCTACGTCCGTGTAAACAGCGGCATTTTAAAAAGTCATACATTTTACTTTTTGAAACAGATACCGTTAATTTCCGATATTACATTTTATAGCATTTATCGTCCGATAATATCGGCAGTCCAATATTATCGGACATCCCTAATAAATAACATTATTATTTGTGAGAAACACACCGTTGCGGTTTCTCAACTCGTCCATATTATCAAGACGGACAACATAAGAATAAAATCATACCGTCTATTCGGGCTCCAGTACTCTGGAATGCCCTCCCGGTAACAGTTAGAGATGCTACCTCAGTAGAAGCATTTAAGTCCCATCTTAAAACTCATTTGTCTTTAAATAGACCCCCCTTTTAGACCAGTTGATCTGCCGTCTCTTTTCTGCTGTGCCCCCCTCTCCTTCTTGGAGAGGTTATTAGGTGACCACAGATGATTTGCTAGCTGTTCAAAGTCGGGACCCGGGGTGGACCACTCATCTGTGCATCAGTTGATGACGTCTCTGCGCTGCTGACTATCCACTCAAGATGATCTCCTGCTGGCCCCACTATGGACTGGACTGTCACACTATTAACTAGATCCACTCAACATCCATTGCACTGGTCGTCCAGAGGGGTGGGGGGGTCCCCACATCTGCGGTCCCCTCCAAGGTTTCTCATTGTATCCCATTGGGTTGAGTTTTTCCTTGCCCTGATGTGGGATCTGAGCCGAGGAAGTTGTTGTGGCTTGTGCAGCCCTTTGAGACACTCGTGATTTAGGGCTATATAAATAAACATTGATTGATTCATTGATTGATTGAGACTTTTAGTAGATTGCACAGTACAGTACATATTCCGTACAATTGACCACTAAATGGTAACACCCGAATAAGTTTTTCAACTTGTTTAAGTCTGGGTCCATGTTAATCAATTCATGGTATAAATATATATACTATCAGCATAATACAGTCATCACACAAGTTCATCATCAGAGTATATACATGGAATTATTTACATTATTTACAATAGTGATTGATACAAGGTACAGTCGTACAACATTGCGCTAATTCATTTGTTTCAATTTCACCGATGATTAATTTTTGTCCCAAATGTTTTCGTCTTCATATGTGTATGAGCAGTCTTTATTTTATTTTTGTTTTATTTTTTCGTGTAAACACTGACACTACGGTGACGTCATTTCCTGTTGTCTTCGCGCGCTTCTCTCCAGTCACTTCCCGAAATGAGGAGGTATGTCGCCAGCTCGGCTGCTTCAGTGTTTAATGTGAAAACTACTTAAAATGTATATAAATAACATGTAATGTGCACTTTTGTGTTGTATACAGCACTTTAGTAGCACAGCCTGAGAGTATTAATAGAGCTAGAGTTTATTAATATAGCTTACCTAATGGAGGTCGATTTTCATTCAACTTCCTTTTTTCTTTAAGGTGTTTGTGATAAACTTTACTGAAGTCGCTGTAGACATCTGTACGTGGGGCACAGGTATGTGATTGTCTCTTTTTTCCACACAGTTTTAAAAGTTCCCTTCAATAGCGTTCAGACTGAAGAGGTCTATATATGATAAAGATTTTTGAAGTTGCTGCACACATATATGTAAAATAAACGTCCCCTGATGGTCGGCAAGAGCACTGCATCAGTTTTCTCTTCATTAGACTCAAGCTAATAAATACAGAACGCAGCGTTTATTTTAAGCCAGTGTCAACACAGACTGCCTACAAGAGCATGGTCTTAGTGTCCGTTTCACATACTTTACGTGGAAATTACCGTATGCAACATTTTTGACCCTGTTTTGTGTGTACACAGCTACTATACAGTATGTCTTCTGTCTCGGTGGTATAGGCCTGGGCCAAATTCAAATCAATTTATGGAACAATAAGTGAAAATGAACTCGATGACTTAAAATCGGCAAGTATGTGTATGTTTCTATTTGCAATCTCTCGTTTTCAAACTTTTCTGAGCAGAGGCACATTTTTTTCATTGAAAAAATCCCATTAAAAAATGAAACTCAGCAGCCGATAGTGACAGTAAAAAGTCGTTCTCGCAATTGTTTGATATGAATGCAAACCATAACCAATAGAGATGTCCGATAATGGCTTTTTTGCCGATATTACGATATTGTCCAACTCTTAATTACCGATTCCGATATCAACCGATACCGATATATACAGTCGTGGAATTAACACATTATTATGCCTAATTTTGTTGTGATGCCCCGCTGGATGCATTAAACAATGTAACAAGGTTTTCCAAAATAAATCAATTCAAGTTATGGAAAAAAATGCCAACATGGCACTGCCATATTTATTATTGAAGTCACAAAGTGCATTATTTTTTTTTAACATGCCTCAAAACAGCATCGTGGAATTTGGGACATGCTCTCCCTGAGAGAGCATGAGGAGGTTGAGGTGGGCGGAGTTGGGGGTCGGGGGGTGTATATTGTGGCGTCCCAGAAGAGTTAGTGCTGCAAGGGTTTCTGGGTATTTGTTCTGTTGTGTTTATGTTATGTTACGGTGCGGATGTTCTCCCGAAATGTGTTTGTCATTCTTGTTTGGTGTGGGTTCACAGTGTGGCGCATATTTGTAACAGTGTTATAGTTGTTAATACGGCCACCCTCAGTGTAACCTGTATGACTGTTGACAAACTATTCCTTGCATTCACTTGTGTGTGTGAAAAGCCGTAGATATTATGTGACTGGGCCGGAATGCAAAGGCAGTGCCTTTAAGGTTTATTGCCGCTCTGTTCTTCTCCCTACGTCCGTGTACACAGCGGCGTTTTAAAAAGTCATACATTTTACTTTTTGAAACCGATACCGATCATTTCCGATATTACATTTTAAAGCATTTATCGGCCGATTATATCGGCAGTCCGATATTCTCGGACATCCCTAATAACCAACAATGCATCACTATAGCTCTAGTCTCAAAGTAGGTGTACTGTCACGACCTGTCACATCACGCCGTGACTTATTTTGAGTTTTTTGGTGTTTTCCTGTGTGTAGTGTTTTAGTTCTTGTCTTGCGCTCCTATTTTGGTGTTGGTTGTCATGTCATGTACGGATGTACTTTGTGGGCGCCGTCTGCTCCACAGTAAGTCTTTGCTGTCGTCCAGCATTCTGTTTTTTTTACTTCGCAGCCAGTTCAATTTTAGCTTCGTTTAGCATAGCCATCCCTAAGCTTCAATGCCTTTTGTTTATTTTTGGTTTAAGCGTTAGATACCTTCTTTACCTGCAAACCATCGTCGTCGTTCCCGACATCTACAAAGCAATTGGCAACCTGCTGCCACCTACTGATATGGAAGAGTATTACACGGTTACTCTGCCGAGCTTTAGACAGCACAGACACTCAACAACGGCACATTTGCGGATTATAATTACTGGTTTGCAAAAAATATTTTAACCCAATTAGGTGAAATGACATAATCTCCCACGGCACACCAAACAATATCTCACGGTACACTAGTGTGCCGCGGCACAGTGGTTGAAAAACACTGCACTGGTCAGTCATCTACAATCTTTGTCTCGGTGGACGGAGGCCACACAGGATGCCTGCACGGAACCTCGCTTGTCGAGACTTATTATTGAGAAGCTCCGCGAGTTATCAGAAATTAGGAGGAAAAAAGATGATTGGAAAGCCAAACGTCTGATGTGGGAATAATTTGGCTTCAAATAAGTGAGCAAGTATGCCCAATTTATTAGAAAGTGATGGCAACAACAGAATAAAAAACAGCAAAACTGGGGGGAAACTGGCACTTCAAGATGTTTAATATTGGTTTGAATGCAACTTTTTCCCCACAAAGATTGAGAGTCCTTTTTAAGGATATTTAAAAGTTATTGACCGTCCAATTACAAAAAAAAAAAATTAATGAGAAATTAAAGTTTATTGCGTTTGAAAGCAATACTTAATGATTTATGATTACATTGGTCTGAAAGTAATGCCGACAATATTACTGTTTATCGGCAGTAATTTGGGGGACAAAATATGTCGTCCAGCAAAATGTATTATTTGCCGAAGCCTAAATATAGGAGTGTAACGATTGATCGTAGATTGATTTATATCCCTAAGATAGAAGAAAATAGATCTTTGCTCGGCTAGTTGGCCTTCCAGAAGATATTGTTTTAAATGGTAATCAATCGATTTTATCGATATTTGAAAAGAAAAAAATGGCTTTAAGAACAGCATGTCATGATCCGTGGTCCGGATCATGTTTTCGTTATGTTCTGTTAGTTTGACTGCATTAGTTCATGTTTTTTGTGCACGCTTGTTTGTTTTGGTTGCCATGGTTGCGTATTAGTTTCACCTGCCTCTTGTGTTTGGGACGCTCACCTGGCTCTAATCAAGAGACATTATTTAAGCCTGCCTTTGCCAGTCAGTCGGCCTGGCGTCATTGTTTGTTTCATGCAATGCCATAGTTTATGCTAAGTGTTTACCTCATGCCTTGCCAAGTAAGTCTTGTTTGTTCCATGCCATAGTTTATGCTAGTTGTTCGCTTCATGCCGTGTCCCTGTAAGTTTTGTTTGTTTCATGCCACAGTTTCGTGAAGTTCCATGTTTCCTGCGCTAAGTCTTTGCCTTAGCCTCAAGTGCGATCGGCACCTTGTTCCTTCGCCTTGTTTTCTGTTTTGTACCTCGTTGAGTGTAATTTAAGATTAAATCATGTTCCTACCTGCAAGTGATCCGTTTGCATCCCTGGGGAACAAACCTCGCAGCAAGCGGACTTCAACTTCAGCTGCAAGACTTAGGGAGGAGAACAGCTGCCCCCGTTAAACCAGCATGATGCATGGACAGTAAGATGATTTCAAACTCCTGCTCTGAAAATGTGGAATATCTGACTTTGAAGTTAAAGGGTAACTGCCCCTTTTTTCTTCGTCATGTCTTTAGGAAAGACATGACGATGCATTCTAACTTGTAAATAAAAGTCCGCTTACAGCGGAGCCAATGGCAGGTCCTCTATTCCAGTTTTTTTTCAACCACTGTGTGTGCCGCGAGATACAGTCTGGTGTGCCATGGGAGATGATCTAATTTCACCTATTTGGGTTAAAAGTATTTTTTGCAAACCAGTAATTATAGTCTGCAAATGATGTGTTGTTGTTGAGTGTCTGTGCTGTCTAGAGCTCGGCAGAGTCACCGTGTAATACTCTTCCATATCAGTAGGTGGCAGCCGGTAGCTAATTGCTTTGTAGATGTCGGGAACAGCGGTAGGCAGCATGTATGTAAAAAGGTGTCTAATGCTTTAACGAAAAATAAACAAACGGTGAGTGCCCCTAAGAAAAGGCATTGAAGCTTAGGGAAGGCTATGCAGAACGAAACTACTTTGTAGCCAGTTCAGTTTTAAACAAAAACACAATGCTGGACGACAGCAAAGACTTACTGTGGAGCACAGACGGCGTCCACAAAGTACATCCGAACATGACATGACAATCAACAATGTCCCCACAAAGAAGGATAAAAACAACTGAAATATTATTGATCGCGAAAACAAAGTAAATGCGTGAAATATCGCTCAAGGGAAGACATGAAACTGCTACAGGAAAATACCAAAAAAAGAGAAAAAGCCACCGAAATAGGAGCGCAAGACAAGAACTAAAACACTACACACAGGAAAACAGCAAAAAACTCCAAATAAGTCAGGGGGTGATGTGACAGGTGGTGACACTACACCTACTTTGAGACAAGAGCTATAGTGATGCATGGTTGGTTATGGTTTAAAGTCATATCCAACAATTGCAACAACGACTTTTTACTGTCAACTGAGTTTTGTTTTTTAATGATTTCTGCTGGTGGTGTGCCTATGGATTTTTTCAGCGCAAAAAATGTTACTTGGCTCAAAAAAGGTTGAAAAACACTGCTCTATTCCGCCCATAAAACCCGATAAAAAAACATCCAAAAAGCGCCAAAAAGACTCCATTTACATTTTGTGACTTTAATATTAACCAACTTTTAGCGATATTGTTATTAGAAGCGCTAACGCAGACAAACTATAGTGGCGCCGTGATCACAAGCTTGTGTGCCAATGTTGGCATGATCCACTGATCAGCTGCTTCCTTGTTTCCTGGTTCGCCAAACTTTGCTGTAGCCTGTGCTTCCCACCCGGATAGTGGAAGGATGAGGACGTATTCCGACGAGTTGGTAGACTTTGACAGCCAACTTAGACCCGGAAATGGCAAAAACAACACAAAAAAACCCGCTTGGTTCCATCCCCCTTATCTTCGCAAGTATTATGAGTCATTTTTAATCTAAATAGGAATATATGAACATCCTAGCAGTTGGTTTCCTAATGACAGAAGACATTGTACAGTAAGTGATGTTTTATAATGTTTGTTGGCTCTCATAAAGTCTGCAGTTAGTAGTAATCAGTTGTGTTTTGCGTGTCGTGATGCTTTTTTTGAAATTAATGCGCCGCTTAAAATGAGCGAAATACGTAAATATTAAATGGTATTATGAATATATCTGTTACTATATTACATATATACTTTCAGCATGTATATATACATAGAAAATAGAGCAGCTCCGATTGGCTCCATTGTAAGCAGACTTTTGATTGCTTTTACTTACTATTTACAATGCTGCGCTAAGAAGGCTGCATTGATGGAAATACATCAAAACTAATGTAAAGTATCAAACGACAGAACAATAAGTGATTTTTACATTTTAACAGAAGTGTAGGCAGAACATGTTAAAAGAGAAAGTAGGCAGATTTTAACAGTAAATGAACAAGTAGATCAATAATTAATTATCTACCACTTGTCCTTAATAATTTTGACAAAATAATAGAATGATAAATGACACAATATGTTACTGCATACGTCAGCAGCTAAATTAGGAGCCTTTGTTTGTTTACTTACTACTAAAAGACAAGATGTCTTGTATGTTCACCATTTTATTTTTGGACTAAATTGGAATAAGAAACATATATTTAATATACCCTAAGATTTTTTTGTTAAGATAAAGCCAATAATGCAATTTTTTTGTGGTCCCTTTTATTTAGAAAAGTACCGAAAAGTATCAAAATCATGTTGGTACCGGTACCAAAATATTGGTATCGGTACTAAAAACTACCAGTGTAGTGGGTTTACATAATTCATCCACGGAACTTTAGTTATTAAAGAGTTCCGGTCGGACGGTTTTTCAAGGGACACATTTCCAATGTTGTTGCACTAGTGAGCCACAGATGAGGAGATGCTGCTCCGTTGTTGATTTAAGTAAAGTCTGAATGTCATTAAAACAGTTACCACCATCTTTTGACACTTCTTCCACTCCCGGCCTTGCACGCTACACCGCTACAACAAAGATGACGGAGAAAAAACGCTGCCGAAGGTGAGCCACGTGAATAAGACCGCCCACAAAACGGCGCATCCGGAAGCGACTGTCAGAAAGCGGCTTGAAGATGATCTGTAAAACATAATCTATGCAACATTTTGACCAAGGAACCACCATTACATGTTATGTAGACAAAAAGGAAGTGTTTTTATTATAGATGTCCGATAATATCGGACTGCCGATATTATCGGCCAATAAATGCTTTAAAATGTAATATCGGAAATGATCGGTATCAGTTTCAAAAAGTAAAATGTATGACTTTTTAAAACGCCGCTGTATGCAGTGGTACATGGACGTAGGGAGAAGTACAGAGCACCAATGAACCTTGAAGGCACTGCCTTCACATAATATCTACGGCTTTTCACACACACAAGTGAATGCAGGCATACTTGGTCAACAGCCATACAGGTCACACTGAGGGTGGCCGTATAAACAACTTTAACACTGTTACAAATATGCGCCACACTGTGAACCCACACCAAACAAGAATGACAAACACATTTCGGGAGAACATCCGCACCGTAACACAACATAAACACAACAGAACAAATACCCAGAACCCCTTGCAGCACTAACTCTTCCGGGACGCTACAATATACACCCCCCGCTACGCCCCCCGCCCCGCCCCCCCACCTCAACCTCCTCATGCTCTCTCAGGGAGAGCATGTCCCAAATTCCAAGCTGCTGTTTTGAGGCATGTTAAAAAAAATAATCCACTTTGTGACTTCAATAATAAATATGGCAGTGCCATGTTGGCATTTTTTTCCATAACTTGAGTTGGTTTATTTTGGAAAACCTTGTGACATTGTTTAATGCATCCAGCGGGGCATCACAACAAAATTTGGCATAATAATGTGTTACTTCCACGACTGTATATATCGGTATCGGTTGATATCGGAATCGGTAATTAAGAATTGGACAATATCGGATATCGGCAAAAAAGACATTATTGGACAAAAAAAATCATAATATGACCCCTTTAATGCGGCTTTTGTATGAAAAAAGACCTGAATAGACCCGCTCTTTGGCAGTGCGCCTTATAATCCGGTGCGCCCTATGGTCCAGCAAATACGGTACTTATATTACTCTTTTAAACCTGCGTTTATTTATTCTCCGTGAGAGTTGTACTGCGGAGTCATGAGGGTGTTTGTTGGTTCTGTGCCATATTTCCTTATCTCAGGCCAGCATGCTTGCCGTGACGAGCACGGCCTCCCTCTCGACCCCTCGGCCCTGTTGGGGGGGGCAGAAAACAGAAGGAAGGGAGTGAAGGGGAAACGTTAGCGGCTAAGAAAGAGAAAGACAAAAGTGTGCAGCTCCAAGTCTCTTGACAGCTGAGCTTCCGCTCTACGAGGCGTGTTCACGACCGCAAACTGGCAGCGGCACACAAACACAGAATCGATCCACTTCAGCTGTACGCACAACCGAGTGGTCCTGCATGCATTACTATTCTGTGTGTGTGTGTGTGTGTGTGTGTGTGCGTGTGTGTGCGTGTGTGTGCGTGTGTGTGTGTGTGTGTGTGTGTGTGTGTGTGTGTGTGTGTGTGTGTGTGTGTGTGTGTGTGTGTGTGTGTGTGTGTGTACCAGATCTTATGTAAGAAGTGCTGTTCAGTGTTCACCGGTTTCAGCTGAGTGAGCCATGAGGAGGTGTGTTGTTGTGTGCGCTCGGCAAACCACAGGGGCACAGTGGGCAACAGGTGCATAAAAAAAAGAGGATGTTGAAACACAATATATTCCCCTTCTTGACTTTGTTATCACTGCTGGTAAAAGTGGACAGCTGTGAAAATGCCCCCCCCTGTTTGGCTTCCCATAGAGAACAGTAGACAGTTGGTGCACTTCACGTGACCCGTGGAAAAGGCAGCACATGACCGCGTGTATCACTTGTTGTGTCGTTGTGTCATGAAGGCTGGGGGATGGCAGCAGACAGGCTTAAAACGATAAATGCCACATAGGCTACGGGGCTCCGTCACATTAGTCGGTGATGTTGCAGCTGCCGCTTTTGTTCATGCGTCACGAAAAATAAAGACCACCTTTATGTTGACTGAAACGTGATCGTTGAAACAGGTGGGAGTACTGTAAAGTAACCGACTAGTGAAGAATATCATCTTTTTTTTTTTTACAGGAGAAAATACATACACGCTCATGTCAACCAATTAGCAAAAGGAAAAATACAGCAGTACTATTAGTTAAATTAGGACAGTGGTTGTACAATTATTTCACTTCCAATACGATACCGACTAGAGATGTCCGATAATATCGGACATCCGATATTATCGGCCGATAAATGCTTTAAAATGTGATATCGTAAATTATCGGTATCGGTTTCAAAAAGTAAAATTTATGACTTTTTCAAACGCCGCTGTACGGAGTAGTACACGGACGTAGGGAGAAGTACGGAGCGCCAATAAACCTTAAAGGCACTGCCTTTGCGTGCCGGCCCAATCACATAATATCTACGGCTTTTCACACACACAAGTGAATGCAAAGCATACTTGGTCAACAGCCATACAGGTCACACTGAGGGTGGCCGTATAAACAACTTTAACACTGTTACAAATATGCGCCACACTGTGAACCCACACCAAACAAAAATGACAAACACATTTCGGGAGAACATCCGCACCGTAACACAACATAAACACAACAGAACAAATACCCAGAACCCCTTGCAGCACTAACTCTTCCGGGACGCTACAATATACACCCCCCGCTGCCCCCTACCCCCCCGACCTCAACCCCGCCCACCTCAACCTCCTCATGCTCTCTCAGGGAGAGCATGTCCCGAATTCCATGCTGCTGTTTTGAGGTATGTTAAAAGAAAATAATGCACTTTGTGACTTCAATAATAAATATGGCAGTGCCATGTTGGCATTTTTTCCATAACTTGAGTTGATTTATTTTGGGAAACCTTGTTACATTGTTTAATGCATCCAGCGGGTCATCAAAACAAAATTAGGCATAATAATGTGTTAAGGGACGGCGTGGCGCAGTGGGAGATTGGCCGTGCGCGACCCGAGGGTCCCTGGTTCAATCCCCACCTAGTACCAACCTCGTCATGTCCGTTGTGTCCTGAGCAAGACACTTCACCCTTGCTCCTGATGGGTGCTGGTAGCGCCTTGCATGGCAGCTCCCTCCATCAGTGTGTGAATGTGTGTGTGAATGGGTAAATGTGGAAGTAGTGTCGAAGCGCTTTGAGTACCTTGAAGGTAGAAAAGCGCTATACAAGTACAACCCATTTATTTATTATTTATTCCACGACTGTATATATCGGTATCAGTTGATATCGGAATCCGTAATTAAGAGTTGGACAATATTGGATATCGACAAAAAGGCCATTATCGGACATCTCTAATACCGATATTAAAGTCTTGAGTATTGACCAATACTGATTTTCATTAGCACGAATCATCCATCCATCCATCCATCCATCCATCCATCTTCTTCCACTTAGCCTAGGTCAGGCCGCGGGGGCAGCAGCCTAAGCAGAGAAGCCCAGACTTCCCTCTCCCCAGCCACTTCGTCCAGCTCCTCCCGGGAGATCCCGAGGCGTTCCCAGGCCAGCCGGGATACATAATCTTCGCAACGTGTCTTGGGTCTTCCCCGTGGCCTCCTACCGGTCGGACGTGCCCTAAACACCTCCCTAGGGAGGCGTTCGGGCGGCATCCTGACCAGATGCCCAAACCACCTCATCTGGCTCCTCTCGATGTGGAGGAGCAGCGGCTTTAGTTTGAGCTCCTCCCGGATGACAGAGCTTCTCACCCTATCTCTAAGGGAGAGCCCCGCCACCCGGCGGAGGAAACTCATTTCGGCCGCTTGTACCCGTGATCTTGTCCTTTCGGTCATAACCCAAAGCTCATGACCATAGGTGAGGATGGGAACGTAGATCGACCGGTAAATTGAGAGCTTTGCCTTCCGGCTCAGCTCCTTCTTCACCACAACGGATCGATACAGCGTCCGTGTTACTGAAGACGCCGCAGCGATCCCCCTGTCGATCTCACGATCCACTCTTCCCTCACTCGTGAACAAGACTCAGAGGTACTTGAACTCCTCCACTTGGGGCAAGATCTCCTCCCCAACCCGGAGATGGCACTCCACCCTTTTCCGGGAGAGAACCATGGACTCGGACAGGTGCTGATTCTCATCCCAGTCGCTTCACCCACGGCTGAGAACCGATCCAGTGAGAGCTGAAGATCCTGGCCAGATGAAGCCATCAGGACCACATCATCTGCAAAAAGCAGAGACCTAATCCTGCAGCCACCAAACCAGATCCTCTCAATGCCTTGACTGCGCCTAGAAATTCTGTCCATAAAAGTTATGAACAGAATCGGTGACAAAGGGCAGCCTTGGCAGCACGAATCATATCAACTTTAATATTGGTCATGTCCGATTATTCAAACAGAGAACAACGGTAGGTATGAAAAACACTAGCCCATTTATTGTTAACTTTTTGAAATGGACTTATGCTGTCTTTAAATTGAAGTGATTTGATAAAGATTTTTGGCGACACCAAGACTCTGTTTACACTGTGGCCTAAATCGTGTTTTTTTTCCAGCTGACTGTTAACACCGCAAGTAAAATGTAATCTTTATCAGACTCCAGTATAAAAGCGCAGAGGCCCTAATGTGGCCTCCATGTCACTTGCATGCGCAGATCGATAAAGTGAAAACAAAGGAAGTTGACTGGATTCCGTATGGTTAGAGTGTCCGCCCTGAGATTGGTAGGTTGTGAGTTCAAACCCCGGCCGAGTCATACCAAAGACTATAAAAATGTGACCCATTATCCCTGCTTGGCACTCAGCATCGAGGGTTGGAATTGGGGGTTGAATCACCAAAAATGATTCCCGGGCGCAGCCACCGGTGCTGCTCACTGCTTCCCTCACCTCCCAGGGGGTGAACAAGGGGATGGGTCAAATGCAGAGGTTCATTTCACCAAACCTAGTGTGTGTGTGAGAATCACTTTTAACTTTTACCTTTTTTTTTTTTTTTTTTTTTAATGAACAAGGAAGTCTATAAAATAAAATAAAAGTCGCCACACCTTAAAAATGAGTTGCTGTTTTTTTTTTTATTACGTGAAACTATTAAAAGTTATGTATGAACGGATCATGATCAACCAGTCGATTTTTGGGACCCTGCCGGTCGACCGCGAAAATATTAGAAAAATAAATAAGTATGAATACTTATTTATTGAAAAGTGACCAACAGACTTGCCAACAGGCATGTATTTTAACCCCTGAAGACGCAAGCACGCCTCGCCTCTCTTTCCTACAGCCTCTCATCCCGCGCCTCTCACCCCTCGCCCCCGCCCCCCACCCCCCATACAAAAGTAAACACTGACATGTGTAAAGGCAGTAGTATATGATAAAACAGCTAAAGAAGGAGTTCCCTGTTTATCCCCTCTTTATCACACAAGAAAAACCTGCCAGGTAAACAGCGAATTTTACTACTTCCGGTGCTGACGTAAGACAACCATTTGACTTGCCAATTTGTGTGTGTGACCATAGGATGAACAAATACACTACAGTACTAAGACTGTAGTAGCCATAAACAGTTAGTTTCTGCTGCTGCTGTGGCCAAAGTGCAGCACAGGGGCATCTGTGGCCCGTGACTCGTTTGACATTGGCCCTAGGCACATTACAAAAAGAAAATGTTGACATCAGCCTCGGGCTGGGCGATGTGGACGAAAAAGTATATCTAGATATGTTTTTACTTAAACTCGATATTCAATATACTGTGTGTGTGTGTGTATATATATATATATATATATATATATATATATGCATATATGCATATATATATATATATATATATATATATATATATATATATATATATATATATATATATATATATATATATATATATATATATATATATATATAGTTGACACAAGGGTAGATCGTTTTTGGCTGAGACCCGGGATCAAAAGATTGGGGACCAGGCCACTGATGTAAGCAATTACTTCAACAATCGTTATTTCTTCTGAATCAAAATATATATATTTATATATGACATATCGCCTGTTATTTGCGCACTATTGACTTTGTGATGCACCAGAACCATATTTAATGTTTCCTCTGCCAAAAATGTATGTTGTGTGTCTAATCTATTTATTTTAGTTATTAAAAAAAGAAAATACAACTTAGTTGGTGTGGGTATAAGTACTTTTTGAGCACATTTAACAATACTGTGGTAATGATGATAATCTTGATCATTTTAATCTCAATAACTTTATTTAGCCATATTATTTATTGTTTTGGTTGTGTAAATTTGAGGGTGCTCCACCACCTCTTTAACTGAGACAGAAGCTATTATATTGCTTTTGGTTGTGATTTTTTAATCAACTGCAACATTTTGCTAAAAGAGTGTATTTTATTTTTATTATTGGGTTGTTTGATTTAACTTTTCATATTTAAAAGTTTACATTCCAATTACAATGTTAAAATATAGCATACATACACGTTTATTGCATTTGAAAGGGTATACTTGCATTATTAATATGTATTATTTAATCAGTGGGTTCTTCCGGAGGTGGGAATTGAAACTCTCTCTGACAGGAGACTCTGCCAGACGTTCCCAGCAAACCCTCAGAATCAGCACCTCCAAGTCCGAGTCCATGGTTCTCGCCCGGAAAAGGGTGGAATGCCATCTTCGGGTTGGGGAGGAGACCCTGACCCAAGTGGAGGAGTTCAAGTACCTCGGAGTCTTGTTCACGAGTGAGGGAAGAGTGGATCGTGAGATCGACAGGCGGATCGGTGCGGCATCTTCAGTAATGCGGACGCTGTATCGATCCGTTGTGGTGAAGAAGGAGCTGAGCCGGAAGGCAAAGCTCTCAATTTACCGGTCGATCTACGTTCCCATCCTCACCTATGGTCATGAGCTTTGGGTTATGACCGAAAGGACAAGATCACGGGTACAAGCGGCCGAAATGAGTTTCCTCCGCCGGGTGGCAGGGCTCTCCCTTAGAGATAGGGTGAGAAGCTCTGTCATCCGGGGGGAGCTCAAAGTAAAGCCGCTGCTCCTCCACATCGAGAGGAGCCAGATGAGGTGGTTCGGGCATCTGGTCAGGATGCCACCCGATCGCCTCCCTCGGGAGGTGTTTAGGGCACGTCCGACCGGTAGGAGGCCACGGCGAAGACCCAGGACACGCTGGGAAGACTATGTCTCCCGGCTGGCCTGGGAACGCCTCGGGATCCCCCGGGAAGAGCTGGACGAAGTGGCTGGGGAGAGGGAAGTCTGGGCTTCCCTGCTTAGGCTGCTGCCCCCGCGACCCGACCTCGGATAAGCGGAAGAAGATGGATGGATGGATGGATAATCAGTGGGTAATTTGGTCTAAAAAAATTTTGACGATAATATCGCTAATCTGCATTAATTTGTAGGTCAACAGATCGTCAAGCAAAATGTGTTATCGGCACAGGCCTACATGTATATACGCAGATTAATCACACACTTTATTTCGACTGCACATGCTCCTTTACATTAACTGCAGATTGTTACATGGTCAGTGATCAGGTCAGTGCATACATCCGTGCAAAGATGAGTGAGGAGACTCCAAATGTTGTGCTTGCTGGCAAATTCCACTTCAAAATTCACTTAGATGGAACTTAAGATACAATTGTTACCAGGTTTTGAGCAAATAAACTACGTGCAATAAAAACAATTCTTGGATGACATTCTGACAATCATATTGCATCTGTGTCCAAACACTGGGGTTTTCAATTAAATTATGCAATAACCTGATATTAATCATGATTCATCTAATTTCAAAAGTGGGATTAATCAAATTTTTTAAAAAATTGTACAAATTACAAAATTTAAAACCAGTGAAGTTGGCACGTTCGTAATCATAAATAAAAACAAAATTCAATGATTTGCAAATTCTTTTCAAACTATATTCAGTTGAATAACCTGCAAAGACAAGATACTTAACGTTCGAACGAGAAGACTTTGTTATTTTTTGCAAATATTAGCTCATTTGGAATTTTATGCCTGCAATATGTTTCAAGAAAGCTGGCACAAGTGGCAAAAAAGACTGAGAAAGTTGAGGAATGCTCATCAAACACTAATTTAGAACATCCCACAGATGAACAGGCTAGTTTGGAACAGGTGGATGCCATGATAGGGTATAAAAATCTCATCATTCACAAACATTCACATCACTTTGTGAACAAATGCCTGAGAAAATTGTCGAACAGTTTAAGAACAACATTTCTCAATGAGCTATTACAAGGAATTTAGGGATTTCACCATCTACTGTCCGTAATATCATCAAAAAGTTCAGAGAATCTGGAGAAATCACTGCACGTAAGCAATGATATTACGGACCTTCGATCCCTCAGGCGGTACTGCATCAAAAAGTGACATCAGTGTGCAAAGAATATCACCACATGGGCTCAGGAACACTTCAGAAAACCACTGTCAGTAACTACAGTTTGTCGCTACATCTGTAAGTGCAAGTTAAAACTCCACTATGCAAAACGAAAGCCATTTATCAACAACACCCAGAAACGCCGCCGGCTTTGCTGGGCCCGAGCTCATCTAAGATGGACTGATGCAAAGTGGAAAAGTGTTCTGTGGTCTGACGAGTCCACCTTTCAAATAGTTTTTGGAAACTGTGGACATCGTGTTCTCCGTAACAAAGAGGAAAAGAACCATCCGGATTGTTATAAGCGCAAAGTTCAAAACCCAACATCTGTGATGGTATGGGGGTGTATTTGTGCCCAAGGCATGGGTAGCTAAGACATTAATGGCACCATTAATGCTGAAAGGTACATACAGGTTTTGGAGCAACATATGTTGCCATCCAATCCATGTCTTTTTCATGGACGCCCCTGCTTATTTCAGCAAGACAATGCCAAGCCACAAGTTACAACTGCGTGGCTTCATAGTAAAAGAGTGCAGGTACTGAACTGGCCTGCCTATTGTCCAGACTTGTCTCCCATTGAAAATGTGTGGCGCAATATGAAGCCTAAAATACGACAACGGAGACCCCGGACTGTTGAACAACTTAAGCTGTACATCAAGCAAGAAAAGCTTAAAAAATTGGTCTCCTCAGTTCCCAAACGTTTACTGAGTGTTGTTAAAAGGAAAGGCCATGTATCACAGTGGTAAAAATGCCCCTGTGCCAACTTTTTTGCAATGTGTTGCTGCCAATAAATTCTAAGTTAATGATTATTTGGCAAAAAAAAAATGTTTCTCAGTTTGAACATTAAATATCTTGTCTTTGCAGTTTATTCATATGTAGGTTGAAAAGGATTTGCAAATCATTGTATTCTGTTTTTATTTACGATTTACACAACGTGCCAACTTCATTGGTTTTGTAAATCATAACCGGTTTAGGTGTGATCCCACCAAGTCTGTTAACCAGCTCAGCACTTAAAACTGTGCGCCACGGGAGACAAAGGCCTTTTGGGGGGAAATTTGCCATTATATTCTAATCAATGATGGAGTAGGAAGGGGCTAGGAATACGTTTATTGTAAAATTTCATATGAAGCACCCGGTCATACATTATTTGGCATTTTACACGCACTTCTTCATGCAAAACAGTACATGACCTGGGCAGCCCTGCACAGGGTCACAATTATACACCCAGGATCAAATCTATACATATATTCATCTTAGTGAGGTCCTAAAGTGTTTTTAACCCGTCACGCCGTTTTAACTCACCATGAATGACTGCAGCTGGTAGTTTCTCTCTGGCAGTGCAAAATAATACCCAGAAAAAAGTACATAAGTGGAGATCTAAGGAGGATACTTGTAGATTTACACAAGTTGGGTAAGTCTTTTTAACAGTTCAAACATTGTGTATATAAGTAGACGTTATTTGGATGTGTCATCACTTTGGTGTGGATCGTTATCCTCAGATGAAAAGAAATGTGTTAGTTTTGAGACACACAAATATGGCATTTAACAAAAAAAACAATTGTGGAAATGAGCAAAAAAAAAAAAAAGATTATTCATTAAACAGGTTTATTTTGCTTTGACAGCGTGAGAGCCAAAAAGGGCCATCAGTCTATAAAGAGAGGATGGAAGATGCTTTGGTGTAAGCTCCATCCTCTGATATTTTGGTCACATATCCGTGTGTGTCTTACTTCTTAATCTCTCGCACCCTCTTAACCTCGCAATCCGGGAACCTCCCCCCATCATTCATTGCTCCCATCATTTCTTTTTGGAGGTTTCCTCTAACCTCTCCTAATTTAGTATGTTCCACCAGCCCCATGCGAAAAAAAAAAAAAACCTCACTAAGCTCTGTGTCCTGTCTACTCGTAAAACATCATGAGCCAGTGTGTGTGTGTATGTGTGTGTGTGTGTGTGTCTTTCCATGGCCATACAATTATATTCCCAGTCCTGCAGGGAGTAATCAGGGCTCGTGGAGGGTCGTCCACTTGGATTCACCACCAGCTCTTTATAAGGAGAAGGGGAAAAAAGGTCCCTGCTGTCTATATTTAGCTGGACTTTATTGGGCCTCTTGTCTTCATCCCCCACCCTCCCGCTCCGCTCTCTTTCTGCGCTGCTGCTGCTGCTGCTACTCATCCAAACCTCTCACCGTGTGGGCGGCCAGCCCTCCTCTCCATCGCAGCGAGGGGAGCCTGATAATGATAGTGATAAGAACAGAGCAAAGGGAACAAAAAAAAGAGAGGAATGATGTGTCCGTCCCTTCGATGACTATTATCCACAATGTAGGACATGGCCCGTCTCTGCAGGGGACCCCCAAGCAAATGGGGATGCCTTACTATCTGCAAAGCCATGGAAAACACAAGCAGCTCCAGATTATGAAGTAAAAATGTGGCAAATGCTCCTTATCATCTATATAAGTCATTGTTTACCGTATTTTCCGGACTATAAGGCGTACTTAAAATCAGTCCATGACCTGCAGAAGGTCTTATCTTTGTCCATGTGATGTCAGATGAAACAAAAATTGAGCTGTTTGGCCACAATACCCAGCAATATGCTGGGAGGAGAAAAGGTGAGGCCTTTAATCCCAGGAACACCAAGCCTACCGTCAAACATGGTGGTGGTAGTATTATGCTCTGGGCCTGTTTTGCTGCCAATGGAACTGGTGCTTTACAAAGAGTAAATGGGACAATGAAAAAGGAGGATTACCTCCAAATTCTTCTGTACAACCTAAAATCATCAGCCCGGAGGTTGGGTCTTGGGCGCAGTCGGGTGTTCCAACAGGACAATGACCCCCAAACACACGTCAAAAGTGGTAAAGGAATGGCTAAATCAGGCTAGTATTAAGGTTTTAGAATTGTCTTTGCAAAGTCCTGACTTAAACATGTGGACAATGCTGAAGAAACAAGTCCATGTCAGAAAACCAACAATATTAGCTGAACTGCACCGATTTTGTCAAGAGGAGTGGTCAAAAATTCAACCAGAAGCTTGTGGATGGCTACCAAAAGCGCCTTATTGCAGTGAAACTTGCCAAGGGACATGTAACCAAATATTAACATTGCTGTATGTATACTTTTGACCCAGCAGTTTTTGTCACATTTTCAGTAGACCCATAATAAATTCATAAAAGAACCAAACTTCATGAATGTTTTTTGTGACCAACAAGTCTGTGCTCCAATCACTCTTGTAGAAATGATTGGAAACTCAAGACAGCCATGACATTATGTTCTTTACAAGTGTATGTAAACTTTTGACCACAACTGTACGTATTCATTCTGGTTGTGCTTACCGACCTCGAAGCAATTTTGTTTGATACACGGTGTAATAAGAGTGACCAGTAGATGGCAGTCACACATAAGATATACGTGTGGACTGCAGGTTGATGCTTCTTTAATAAATGACGCTAGCAAGTACCGTATTTTTCGGACTATAAGGCGCACTTGAAATCTTTTTTTTCCCCTCAACACTCGACAGTGCGCCTTATAACCCGGTGCGCCTAATGTACGGAATAATTCTGGTTTTGCTTAACGACCTCGAAGCAATTTTATTTGGTACATGGTGTAATGACAAGTGTGACCAGTAGATGGCAGTCACATATAAGAGATATGTGTCGAGTGCAATATGACTCAAGTAAACAACACCAACATTTTATATGTTCCATTGAAAATATAGACCATTACAGATGGCGCTCAAAAATCTATCAAAATGTTTTAGTACGACTTTGGTAAGCCATGAAGTCGCACCGCTTGATGGATTGTCGGCGCATTAAACATACGAGTATTATTATGGTATGTGTATAAGGTAAGACATATCATCTGGCGTTTTGTTTCGCAATATTATGCAAACGAGACTTTTCTTACCTTCTGGTAGCTGCTGATCTGTATTTGGGATCTGCATAAGTCATGAAAATGTGCGCGCGTCCGCCTTTGTAGTCTGTGAAGACACCGTAGTCTATAAGCTTCTTCTTTTTCTCTATCTTCTTGTTATGGGACATTCATCCTATGGTCCGGGAAAATACGGTAAAATTGAAGTCACCGGTAGAGAGATGGCAGGCCGATATTATCGGCCGATAAATGCTTTAAAATGCTTTCAAAAAGTAAAATTAATGACTTTTTAAAATGCTGCTGTACGAAGCGGTACATATCCGGTAAAACACGGACATAGGGCATACTTGCCAACCCACTCGATTTTCCCGGAAGACTCCCGAATTTCAGTGCCCCTCCCGAAAATCTCCCGGGGCAACCTTTCTCCCGATTTCCACCCGGACAACAATATTGGGGGCGTGCCTTAAAGGCACTGCCTTTAGCGTCCTCTACAACCTGTCTTCGTCTGCTTTTCCTCCATACAAACAGCGTGCCGACCCAGTCACAAAATATATGCGGCTTTTACACACACATAAGTGAATGCAAAGCATACTTGATCAACAGCCATACAGGTCACACTGAGGGTGGCCGTATAAACAACTTTAACACTGTTACAAATATGCGCCACACTGTGAACCCACACCAAACAAGAATGACAAACACATTTCGGGAGAACATCCGCACCGTAACACAACATAAATACAACAGAACAAATACCCAGAACCCCTTGCAGCACTAACTCTTCCAGGACGCTACAATATACACCCCCGCTACCACCAAACCCCGCCAGTCCCGCCCACCTCAACCTCCCCCCCATCTCCCGAAATCGGAGGTCTCAAGGTGGGCAAGTATGCTCTAGTATACTCTGGACGGAAGCTATGTGCCTTCATTGTTTTTGTAGCTGTTGTTTTGAGGCATGTTTGTTTAACAAAAATAATGCAATTTGTGAAAGTCAAAGTATAGTATTTCCCATAGTTGTAGTGGGTATTAGGATTATCTCAGGGAGAGCATGTCCCAAATTCCAAGCTGTTTTGAGGCATGTTAAAAAACAAAAATGCACTTTGTGACTTCAATAATAAATATGGCAGTGCCATGTTGGCACTTGTTTCCATAACTGGAGTTTAAGTTGTTCTCTTATTTTGGAAAATCTTGTTTTTGATTGATTGATTGAAACTTGTATTAGTAGATTGCACAGTACAGCACATATTCCGTACAATTGACCACTAAATGGTAACACCCGAATAAGTTTTTCAACTTGTTTAAGTCGAGGTCCACGTTAATCAATTCATGGTAAAGTTACATTGTTTAATGCATCCAGCGGGGCATCACAACAATATTAGGCATAATAATGTGTTAATTCCACGACTGTATATATCGGTATCGGTTGATATCGGAATCGGTAATTAAGAGTTGGACAATATCGGAATATCGGATATCGGCAAAAAAAGCCATTATCGGACATCTCTAGCCACCGGTTATTTGCGAGATCAGACAAATTTAACGTATGGAAACGTAGTAACTGACAGTCGCTCCACATGGTTTACACCGTGTCTTGTTCTCTGTAACGTAAAATATAGTCGTAGAGCCACCGCAGCGTGCAGCCTTGTAAAAACTTTTTGATCGGATCTTCTCACGTCTTGTTTTAATTTGTTGGCAAAACTCAATTGTTGTGATTTCTTATCGTCTCGTTTTTTCAGAAGTCAGAGGAAAAAATTGTTTTAAAACTATGACGGACGCAATCAACAGTGACTATAGTAGATGCATTGTAGACCACACCTATTCCCTGAGCTCTTTTGAATGCTCATAAAGTAAACTATGGTCCAGAAATGTAACTTTATCTACATGTGTATGTCCTTTACGTTGTGCTTTGTCCGTCCATTAAATGTTAGCTGCTCTGCCAGGCTCTTCTTCAACAAGGCAGCCGGTAAGTGCTTCCAGCTAAATATGGTGGAACCCGTTAAGTGCATCTCCATGGCAACACTATAGGGACAGAAGCTTTGGCCATTACACTTGTAGGAGCGTGAATTATGGCGTTGCTTTCCCCTTCATGTCAATTCAGGACTACCGTTTGATTAACTCATTGATTATAGCGTCGTCTTTCCTAGAGCTGGCGCATGCTACACAATTTTGTATTGATCCTATAATAAAAAATTGATTGGAAGCTAAGCATTTTGCCAAGGGGGATCTTTTGGTGATGGGGTCACTAAAATGTACAAATTGTACTAAAATTGAAGCGATTTTTCCACATAATTCATTCATTCCAGACGCACAGAAATCTTAACACAAAACACATTTTATAGAGACTAATAATAGTTGTGTAGTTTGTTTTTTGCCATTTTTTGTTGTTATTATCTTGTGTTTTTTATATCCTTTAAGCAAGCTTATCTGTTAGCCTACTCCTAAATGCTGTAGCATGTTTTGATTTCTCTGGAATGTAAAGTGGATTGCAAAATAAAATGTGTTAATACATCCATCCATCCATCTGTCCATCTTCTTCCGCTTATTCAAGGTCGGGTTGCGGGGGCAGAAGCCTAAGCAGGGAAGCCCAGACTCTCCTCTCCCCAGCCCCTTCGTCCAGCTCTTCCAGGGGGATCCCAAGGAGTTCCCAGGCCAGCCAGGAGACATAGTCTTCCCAACGTGTCCTGGGTCTTCCCCGTGGCCTCCTACCGGTCGCACGTGCCCTAAACACCTCTCTACGGAGGCGTCCGGGTGGCATCCTGACCAGATGCCCGAACCACCTCATCTGGCTCCTCTCCATGTGGAGGAGCAGCGGCTTTACTTTGAGCTCCCCCCGGATCGCAGAGCTTCTCATCCTATCTCTAAGGGAGAGCCCCGCCACCTGGCGGAGGAAACTCATTTCGGCCGCTTGTACCCGTGATCTTGTCCTTTCGGTCATAACCCAAAGCTCATGACCATAGGTGAGGATGGGAACGTAGATCGACCGGTAAATTGAGAGCTTTGCCTTCCGGCTCAGCTCCTTCTTCACCACAACGGATCGATACAGCGTCCGCATTACTGAAGATGCCGCACCGATTCGCCTGTCGATCTCACGATCCACTCTTCCCTCACTCGTGAACAAGACTCCGAGGTACTTGAACTCCTGCACTTGGGGCAGGGTCTCCTCCCCAACCCCGAGATGGCACTCCACCCTTTTCCGGGCGAGAACCATGGACTCGGACTTGGAGGTGCTGATTCTCATCCCAGGCGCTTCACACTCGGCTGTGTTATTATAGTAAAAAATAATAATAATAATAATAAATGGCGTTGTCATGAGAGCCATGCGAACGCCTCCTTCGTACTGTGCCATGAGTTCTTTGTGGAATTCAATAGTGTTTCTGACCTTCTTTATCAGAGTTCTGTCACTCGCAACTTTCTTAGGTCCCGTGGTGGTTTATTTTGCGGCCACTCTTAACCTCTGAATCAAAAAACGACAATTTTCTGCATTCCCCCCCGCCCCCCTATCTTTCACGAATCAGTTAAATTTAAAGGTTAAAGAGCTGAAATTTGAACACATCATGTCACTTTTTGCAAAGTTATTCCAAATAGGAGATATTCATTCACGATTCACTTTCCCCCTTTGCCCTTTTTGGTCGCCCATTGTAACACATATTTTTCAATTTACCGAAAACCTGACATGTTATAATACTTTCACCACAAATGCTGAATGGATCCAAGAATCTCCCTTAGAAACACAAGGAAAATTTGTTTTGGGTGTAATTACACTTCTCAACCACTAGTAAATGCAAGAGTCATATTATTCATTCATACACAGTGCTTTTGTAGCGTGGTTTGTTTCAGATACAACACATCTTAGACGGCAAGAGAACTTTCGAATGTCCAGGTCAGCTGTTATTCTACTTACCGAAAAACTTTTTCCATTTGTCGAAGAAGAGACAAGGAGAATGCGGGCTCCCGTGGATGTGATAAAAAAGGTAGCGTGTGCTTTGTATTACCTGGCCGTTGAGGGAAGACTACGGAAAACGGCGAATGCATTTGGACTGGCAAGCAGACTGTATCAGTTATTGTCCGCCATGTATGTCGCGGACTCAACGTCTAGGTCCAGAGTATATAAAGTCACCAAAAAGGAATGGACAATGAAGGCATACTTGCCAACCCTCCCGAATTTTCCGGGAGACTCCCGAAATTCAGCGGCTCTCCCGAAAACCCCCCGGGACAAATATTCTCCCGAAAATCTCCCGATTTTCAGCCGGAACTGGAGGCCACGCCCCCTCCAGCTCCATGCGGACCTGAGTGAGGACAGCCTTTTTTCACGACAAGAGGACAACAGGGCGGCAAGAAGTAAATCATCCAGACTAGAGATAAATTGTATTATTATGTTTTTCTTACCTAAAAATAAATATATTTATTAATTAAAAAAAACAAAAAAATAAATAAATGTTTACTATATTTTGCTAAAAACATCAAAATTAATTGTATTTTTATTTGTATTGTTTCTGACTCCTTATTACATCCAGCCATAGAATTATACATTAAAATAAACATATTTGAAATAATTAATTTTAAATTATAATAATTCATTTACAATGACCATATTTAATTATTAAAATAATTGCTTGTTTATCAACAACTTTAGCGTTTTATTCATTACATTTTGAAGCTCTCAGAAGCCAAGTTATGTTATATTCCTTAATATTTATTTATGCAAGTTTGAAGTATCAATTGTCTAAACACAGTTTTGTTTGCATATTTTCAGGATATATATATATATATATGAAATACTTGACTTGGTGAATTCTAGCTGTCAATATACTCCTCCCCTCTTAACCTCTTAGTCTGCGGGCTATAGAGCGTTTTCTATTCGGGCTCCAGTACTATGGAATGCCCTCCCGGTAACAGTTAGAGATGCTATCTCAGTAGAAGCATTTAAGTCCCATCTTAAAACTCATTTGTATTCTCTAGCCTTTGAATAGCCCCCTTTTTTTAGACCAGTTGATCTGCCGTTTCTTTTCTTTTCTCCTCTGCTCCCCCCTATCCCTTGTGGAGGGGGAGACACACAGGTCCGGTGGCCATGGATGGGGTGCTGGCTGTCCGGGGTCGGGACCTGGGGTGGACCGCTCGCCTGTGTATCGGTTGGGAACATCTCTGCGCTGCTGACCCGTCTCCACTCCGGATGGTTTCCTGCTGACCCCACTGTGGACTGGACTCTTACTGTTATGCTGGATCCACTATGGACTGTACTCTCACAATATTATGTTAGACCCACTTGACATCCATTGCATTCGGTCTCCCTAGAGGGGGGGGGGGGGGGGGGGTTACCCACATATGCGGTCCTCTCCAAGGTTTCTCATAGTCATTCACATCGACGTCCCACTGGGGTGAGTTTTTCCTTGCCCTTATGTAGGCTCTGTACCGAGGATGTCGTTGTGGCTTGTGAAGCCCTTTGAGACACTTGTGATTTAGGGCTATATAAATAAACATTGATTGATTAATTGATTGATTTGTGTAAGACCACAGCTATCAATTATAGTCTGGAGCGCCACGCACTGAGGGTCCGATGGGGTATACATATGGATATTAAAGTCCCCCATTATGATTATATTGTCGGCGTGCGTCACTAGATCAGCAACGAACTCTGAGAATTCATTGATACTTGCACACAAAGCAACACTGGAGGTGACTATGACGTGTGCATTTTCCGCGCATGCGTACTAAGTCGTGTTGCGCCGGCGGACGGAGCTGGGGAGGGGGTCTTAAACGACCATTGTGTGTGTGTGTGGACAAGGATAAGGTTAGGTGGGATTTACCCTGGATAACCTTAGTGTAGAAGGAGCCCAAGTGTAGACATAGTCTGAGTGGACAGTGATACACGGGCAAAGGGACTCATACGAATCATACGAAAACTGGGCCATACAAAAACCAAGGCACAACAGTACTTATTGTATAGATAGCTCTGTTTACGTTTTTTTTTTCTTTGACACGTCTGCATTCAAGTGTAACCCTGACTGTCAGAGCATTATAGCCTGCCAGCTTGAAAGGAACATTTGCATAAAAATCAGGAGTCCCATAAGAAAAACATCAACTGCCATGCAAATGAGAAACAAAATGATATTCAAAGCCGTGGAAGGTAAAGAAGGTGGGAGGGGGGGGGTGATTGTCACTGTCTCCCCCTTCTCCTCGTGGGTCATGAGGCTGAAAGGTCGTGCAAGCCGCACCACAACAGCAGCAACAACAGTTGCACTGCAGGACAAATCGTGACATCAGAATAGCAGAAGAAGCAAAGAACACAATCGTTCTCTGTGCCGGAGGAGAATAGCCGAGGTTATTGGACCCTGGCATGGACAGAGGCTCTTGTGAGCGGGCGTGTCGGCAGCGCACACACTATTTCTATTCAGCGTTTGCTCGAAGGAAATTGACGAGGCATGTGGACAAAGCGGCGACAGTTTTAAACATGGCAAACCCTGTGTGCCTCTCATGCTCATCTCCATGTATGAGAGTGTTTATATGCGAGCTCCTCTCTGTGTGCGTGCGCAGGAACGCAGATGCGGAGGTGGAGTAGGAGGGAAGCCCCACAGAAAGAAGCACGGTGTGTAGAAAACAAAGAGCTAAGATGAATAGAAAGCACCCATCGAACAGCACAAAGTAACATCTTTTTTTTTTTTTTTTACTAGCGATTAACTTTTAATCATTTATAATTAAATATAATTTCCAAACTGCTCAAATGTGTTGCCAGACTCATTTCAATTATCGCGATTAGATATCTTTACCAAACGCTTACTCAAATGCTTTGTGAGATTAATTTTGATTAATCAGGATTAAATATAATTTCCAAACTGTCAATGTGAGGCAAGATTAATTTTCATTAATCACGATTAAATACCATTCCCAAACCACTCAAATGCATTGCAAGTAGAGATGTCCGATAATGGCTTTTTTTGCCGATATCCGATATTCCGATATTGTCCAACTCTTAATTACCGTTTCCGATATCAACCGATCCCGATATATACAGTCGTGGAATTAACACATTATTATGCCTAATTTTGTTGTGATGCCCCGTTGGATGCATTAAACAATGTAACAAGGTTTTCCAAAATAAATCAACTCAAGTTATGGAAAAAAATGCCAACATGGCACTGCCATTTTTATTATTGAAGTCACAAAGTGCATTATTTTTTTTAACATGCCTCAAAACAGCAACTTGGAATTTGGGACATGCTCTCCCTGAGAGAGCATGAGGAGGTTGAGGTGGGCGGGGTTGAGGTGGGGGGTAGCGGGGGGTGTATATTGTAGCGTCCCGGAAGAGTTAGTGCTGCAAGGGGTTCTGGGTATTCGTTCTGTTGTGTTTATGTTGTGTTACGGTGCGGATGTTCTCCCGAAATGTGTTTGTCATTCTTGTTTGGTGTGGGTTCACAGTGTGGCGCATATTTGTAACAGTGTTAAAGTTGTTTATACGGCCACCTTCAGTGTGACCTGTATGGCTGTTGACCAAGTATGCATTGCATTCACTTGTGTGTGTGTGTGAAAAGCCGTAGGTATTATTTGATCGGACCGGCACACAAAGGCAGTGCCTTTAAGGTTTATTGGCGCTCTGTACTTCTCCCTACGTCCGTGTACCACTCCGTACAGCGGCGTTTTAAAAAGTCATAAATTTTACTTTTTGAAACCGATACCGATAATTTCCGATATTACATTTTAAAGCATTTATCGGCCGATAATATCGGCAGCCTGATATTATCGGACATCTCTAATTGCAAGATTAATCTATTTTATCACGATGAATTATAATTTCCAAACTGCTCAAATGCATTGTGAGATTAATTTTGATTAATCAGGATTAAATGGGATTCCTAAATTTAAATGCTTAAATGTTTTGCCATGTTAATTTCAATTATTTACAAATATATATATAATTAACAAACTGCTCGAATGCATCGTGAGATTAGTTTCGATTAATCAGGGTTAAATGTAATTTCCAAACTGTCAATGTGAGGCGAGATTGATTTCGATTAATCAGGATTAAATACCATTCCCAAACCACTCAAATGCATTGCAAGATTAATCTATTTTATCACGATGAAATATAATTTCCAAACTGCTCGAATGTGTTGTGAGATTAATTTTGATTGTCACGATTAAATGGGATTCCTAAACTTAAATGTTTAAATGTTTTGCCATATTAATTTCAATTATTTACAAATATATATAATTAACAAACTGCTCGAATGCATTGTGAGATTAGTTTCGATTAATCAGGATTAAATGTAATTTCCAAACTGTTAATGTGAGGCGAAATTTATTTCGATTAATCAGGATTAAATACCGTTCCCAAACCGCTTAAATGAGTTGCAAGATTATATTTATGACCACATTTAAAAGTCATTCCTAAACTGCTTAAATGTGTTGCCAGATAAATTTCGATTAATCACAATTCATTATTCCCACACTGTTCAAATTATTATATCGTCATTATTAATAATCTGATTAAAAACATGTAAACATGTGTGGCAATGCATTTGAAGAGTTTGGGAATGATAATTAGTTGTGATAAATCGAAATTAATCTGAAAATGCATTTGAGAAGTTTGGTTTTTTTGTTGCGATTAATCTTGCAACCCATTTGAGCCATTCGTTTAATTGTGATTGATCAAAATTAATCTGGCATCCCTTTTGAGTGGTGTGGGAATAATTAATTGTAATTAATCAAAATTGAACTGGCAAATCAGTTTAGTAATGACATTTATTCATTATTATCAAAACTAATCTTGCAATGCATCTGAGCGGTTTGGGAATTGTATTTAATTGTGATTAATCCAAATCAATCTCAAAATGCATTTGAGCAGTTTGGTAATGATATATGCTTGTGATAACTGAAATTAACCTGCCAGCGCATTTGAGCAATTTGGGAATATTTATTACAAACAATTTGCAACGCATTTGAGCCAGTTGGGAATGATATTTAAGTGTGATTAATCAAAATTAATCTTGCCACATATTTGAGCTGTGTGGGACTGATATTTTATTGTGAATAATTGGAACTAATCTGGCATCCCATTTGAGCAGTGTGGGAATAATTAATTGTGATTAATCGAAATTAATCTGGCAACACAATTAAGCAGTTTAGGAATGACTTTTAAATGTGGTCATGAGTGGTTTGGGAATGATATTTAATCGTGATTAATCGAAATTAATCTTGCCTCACATTGACAGTTTGAGAATTATATTTCATCCTGTTTAATCAAAATTAATCTCACAATGCATTTGAGCAGTTTGTCAATTATATATACATTTGTAAATAATTTAAATTATTCTGGCAACACATTTAAGAAGTTTCGGAATGCCATTTAATCGTGATCATCAAAATGAATCTCACAAGGCATTTGAGCAGTTGGGAAATTACATTTCATTGTGATAAAATAGATTAATCTTGCAATGCTTTTTGAGTGGTTTGGGAAAGGTGTTCATTCCTGATTCATCGAAATTATTCTCACAAAGCATCTGAGCAGTTTAATAATGATATCTAATTGTGATAATTGAATAATCTGGCAACGCAATTGAGCAGTTTGGGAATTATATTTAATCGTGAATAAATTAAATGAATCTAGCAGCCCACTTGAGCAGTGTGGAAATAATATTTACTAATTAATTGAAAATAATCTTGCATCGCATTGACAGTTTGGAAATTATGTTTAATCCTGATTAATCTAAATTAATCTCACAAAGCATTTGAGCAGTTTGGTAAAGATATCTATTCGCGATAATTGAAATTAGTCTGGCAACACTTTTGAGCAGTTTGGAAATTATATTTTATTGTGAATAATCAAAATTAATCTGGCAGCCCATTTGAGCAATGTGGGAATGATATTTAATTGTGAATCATTTAAATAAATCCGGCAACACATTTAAGACGTTTAGGAATGACATTTAATCGTGATAATCAAATTTAATCTCATAATGCATTTGAGCAGTTTTGGAAAGATATTTAATTGTGATAATCTACATTAATCTTGCAAAGCATTTCATTAGTTTGGGAATGTTTTTTAATCGTGATTTAATAAAAAATAATCTCACAGCGCATTTGAGCAGTTTGGTCATTATATTCAGTAAATTAATCTTGCAACACGTGAGTGGTTTGGGAATGGTATTTAATGGTGATTAATTAAAATTAATCTTGCCTTTCATTGACAGTTTGGGAATGATATTTAATCCTGATTAATCTACATTAATTTTGCACAGCATTTCATTAGTTTGGGAATGTTTTTTAATCGTGATTTAATAAAAAATAATCTCACAGCGCATTTGAGCAGTTTGGTCATTATATTCAATAAATTAATCTTGCAACATATGTGAGTGGTTTGGGAATGGTATTTAATGGTGATTAATTAAAATTAATCTTGCCTTTCATTGACAGTTTGGGAATTATATTTAATCCTGATTAATCGAAATGAATCTCAAAACATTTGAGCAATTTGGTAAGTATCTAATCGTGACAATTGAAAGCCGTTTGGGAACAATATGTAATCGTGATTAATCCAAATTAATCTACCAAGGCATTTAAGCGGTTTAAGATTTATATTTAGTTGTGATTCATTGGAATTAATCAACTCTGTGATTATTCTGATTAAACATTTGAATGGTTTGACAGCCCTACTTTATACACAACCACAATGCATTTGAAATACAGGTCAAAATTCACAAAAAAATCCGTCATCCTGAGGCAGCATACTTCAAGTTTAAATATTTTGCCTCAGACCCTCTCCTGAGGAGCCCCCCTCCTCTTCAAACAGCCATAAAAGCTCACAGGCCGTGACAGGGACAAGTGAAGAAACTCACCTCGGAGCTGAATTTCACATGCAGAGGGAGAGGGGCTGAGGCTGGAAGGGGAGTTGGTCATACAGTATATAGTGTGAGGTATAAAAGTACTCATTAGAGCAGAATGAGTGTGTATGTGGACTGCTTAGATACACAACCCACCTGCCCTTCAGCCGAAGTCTCTATAATGACAACAAAGGCTCTGTGGTGGTATTGTACGGCCTACAGGTGCCGTGTACACATCTGTGTATTTAGTCATTCATTCACCTGTGGATGATTGAATAGGACTGTATATTTGAAAAAAAAGAAAGCTTTCATACTGATGGGTGCACATGGTATTATGAATTTGCATAGAGGATGTTGGCCCAAACAAGAGTGGAGGGTGGATTGTTGTATTATTCTTGTCATTCAAGGACACTGAACATGTTTTTTTTTTTCTGGTGTCAACATCCAAACTCATAAAATGTGGATTTATTTCATTTCCAACACTAAACAATATTATTGTGAACAGACAATAATAGTAGGGGTCTATACTTGGACCCCTACTATTTCTAATTTATATCAATGACCTGGCTACTGTATCTTCATCCTTTACACCAGGGGTGTCCAAAGTGCGGCCCGGGAGCCATTTGCGGCCCGCAGCGCGATTTTTATTGGCCCGCGACACACATACTTGCCAACCCTCCCGAATTTTCCGGCAGACTCCCGAATTTCAGTGCCTCTCCCGAAAATCTCCCGGGACAACCATTCTCCCGAATTTCTCCCGATTTCCAGCCGGACTTAAGGCACGCCCCCTCCAGGTCCGTGCGGACCTGAGTGAGGACAGCCTGTCGTCACGTCAGCTTTGCCAACCAAAAAGTAACCACAACGGTTTACGTTGTATTGCGCACCCTGACGGCAAGTGGAGGAGTTGGTTCTGAAGTATGAAGTAAAGAGGCGTAACTTCGTCACCTCGCCTGGTTATTGACTCCAACCCAGAATATTACACTGCCCATACCTACGCTCCTTCAAAGGCTGTGCTACTGGCTGCAAAGCATTACACTTTCAAATACAACAATGAGTAGAGAGGAGTGTTATGTGTGTATATGTGTAAATAATTGAACACTGAAATTCAAGTATTTATTTTATTTATATATATATATATAAATATATATATATATATATATATATATATATATATATATATGTATGTATGTATGTATGTATGTATATATATATATATATACATACATATAATAAAATACACATGTATATATATATATGTATATAGTATATATATATATATTAGAGATGTTTATCGGCCGATAAATGCGTTAAAATGTAATATCGGAAATTATCGGTATCGTTTTTTTTATTATCGGTATCGTTGTTTTTTTTTGTTTTGTTTTTTAAATTAAATCAACATAAAAAACACAAGATACACTTACAATTAGTGCACCAACCCAAAAAACCTTCCTCCCCCATTTACACTCATTCACACTCATTCACACAAAAGGGTTGTTTCCTTCTGTTATTAATATTCTGGTTCCTACATTATATATCAATATATATCAATAAAGTCTGCAAGGGATACAGTCCGTAAGCACACATGATTGTGCGTGCTGCTGGTCCACTAATAGTACTAACCTTTAACAGTTAATTTTACTAATTTTCATTCATTACTAGTTTCAATGTAACTGTTTTTATATTGTTTTACTTTCTTTTTTAATTCAAGAAAATGTTTTTAATTTATTTATCTTATTTTATTTTATTAATTTTTTTTTAAAAGTACCTTATTTTCACCATACCTGGTTGTCCAAATTAGGCATAATAATGTATTAATTCCATGACTGCATATATCGGTTGATATTGGTATCGGTAATTAAAGAGTTGGGGAATATCGGATATTGGCAAAAAGCCATTATCGGACATCCCTAATGTATGTATATATATATATATATATATATATATATATATATATATATATATATATAGCTAGAATTCACTGAAAGTCAAGTATTTATTTTATTTATATATATAAATATATACTGTATATATATAAGAAATACTTGAATTTCAGTGAATTCTAGCTACAAATATACTCCTCCCCCTTAACCCCGCCCCCAGCCCCGCCCACCTTGACCCTGCCCACCTCAAACCCCCCTCCAAATGTCCCGAATTTGGAGGTCTCAAGGTTGGCAAGTATGGCGACACATTCTATAGACAAACTAAACAGGTCCCAAATTAGAACAAAAAAACTCAATCAATCAAATTGAAACAAAAAACTATGAAAAATTCAACGGGACCAAATCCCCCTAAAATGGGACCTGAAAACCAAAATGGCCCACAACCTGAGCGTCTTTACTGTATGAGGTCTTTGATGATTTCCATGTGTCCTGTCATGATTAAAAAGTGTACAAACTTCTTATGAGACATGATATGTTTTTGAGTGTACTAAAGCCCTCAATAGCATTTCAGTTGACGGTATAATAGCAATATTAGTAAATACAAGCTTACTTTAGAGCGCAGTTAACATAAATACAAATACAATCATTATTAAAATAATCATGAATGATTGTATTGCTTTGTTATCTATAACACAAAGCTAAGTTGTAGAAGTGTTTTTCAAATGTTAGCATATGTTCACCTACGTTGTTTTGGTTTGAGTATTTTTCATATACAAAATGTATAAAAGTGGCCCTCGCATCCTTCAATTTTTCTCTATGTGGCCCTCGCTGGAAAATGTTTGGACACCTCTGCTTTACACCGATTCTGTTTGCTGATGATACAAATTTGATCTTAACTCAGAAGAAATTTGAAAACCTCATTAGGGAAGCTAATTGTGGTATAGCCGTGCTATTTGAATGGTTTCTTGTTAAGGGGGTGATGTGACAGGTCGTGACAGTACACCTACTTTGAGACAAGAGCTATATTGATGCATGCTTGGTTATGGTTTAAAGTCATATCCAACAATTGCGACAAGGACTTTTTACTGTCAACTGAGTTTTGTTTTTTTAATGATTTCTGCTGATGGTGTGTCCCCGCATTTTTTCAATGCAAAAAATGTGCCTTGGCTCTAAAAAGGTTGAAAAACACTGTCCTAGTGGACGAACAATTGTCATGGACATAACACATAGGTTCAGTAACCAATAAAGTGTCAAGATCTCTTGGTATCATCGGAAGAATCCGGGGTTTGGTTCATCAGGCATGCCTCTTAACTCTTTATTACAGTTTAATTTATCCATATCTTATCTATTGCAATACTGTCTGGGCTAGTACATATCCATCAACTTTACACAAATTATTCATTATGCAAAATACATTTGTAAGAATAGTTACCGCCTCTAACTATTTGGCTCCATCTGCTCCCCTGTTTAGGAAACTAAATGTACTATCTATTTATGATATCAACATAGTTGTCAATTATATTTATATAGCGCTTTTCTCTAGTGACTCAAAGCGCTTTTACATAGTGAAACCCAATATCTAAGTTGCATTTAAACCAGTGTGGGTGGCACTGGGAGCAGGTGGGTAAAGTGTCTTGCCCAAGGACACAACGGCAGTGACTAGGATGGCGGAAGCGGGGATCGAACCTGGAACCCTCAAGTTGCTGGCACGGCCGCTCTACCAACCGAGCTATACCACCCTCGGTCCTCTTCTTTTATCTAAAAATGTACTTACCTCCCTAATACGCTTCCTACACCTTTCAAAGATTATTTTAAGACCAATTGGCAAGTTCATTATCATAATACTAGACAAACTGATCATCTCCGTCCTATCTTTCGCCAGTTTTCCATCAAACACAGAGGTCCTTTAAACTCCTCATCTTCACTCACTAACTTTAAACATACATTAAGGGCCAGCCTGATGAATCAACATTCGTAAAGCCTCTTGCACATCATTTTGATTGTAAAATGTGAAATATTTTGGTAAACAAAAAATTGCTAAACAAAAAAAAAATCTATTTGGCGGCCGAAAGCCCCCGGCTTGTTTTAATGAGCCGAGTCATAAGAACCAACTCTTTTAAAAGAGCCGAGGTCCCCATTGTCAGTTTTAAAGCGGTTTGACTGCCACCTAGTGGTGGATCAAGAATTATGTTGTGAAATACTACCTTTTTCCACTATATTCGCCAGTAAAGCCAACGTGAATGTATACTTATTATAGACACGCACATAATTATTCAATATATGTTTGTTTGTAGTATGGTAAAGTACAGAAAAATAGCAAATATCTTCTTTTCTGTGTATCCGAACATCTTTGTTGGGTGGACTTAAGTGCTTTAGAAGTGAAAATATGGATTTAAATATATATGCTAATGGTAAGATTTCCTGGACAGAAGTACAAAAACACTTAATACATATACAACAACAGCCTTTAATTGGTAGTTATTCGTACAAACACTGTTTTTATACAATACATTACAACAGTAAACATAAAAATGGACTGAACAAAAAAAACTGATGGATGATGATGAATACGAATGCACTTTTTTTCCCCAAGCCCGATACAGAAAACCTATTTATAGCTGTTACTTTTTAAATGTAGAGTTGACTAGTTTATGCACTCTTGTAGATCTGAAAGACTAAAAGATGGATTTGACAAACTGTACCTGTAAATTTATTCTAAGCAAATATGACATCACTATGAGGTAGAGCTAACATCACATCCATAAATTAGTAATGACTCTTATGTCCTGATCTATCAGCAGGAGTGTGGCGATCACGCCCTACTTTGCTGGCAAATATTAACATACATCTGAGAAAAAAGTGAGTTAACAAGTACAAATCGTGAATCCAAAATGTGTCCTGCCGAGAGGTCCAGTGTCTTCGGTGATGGATGAGAGCGGCTGGGTGTCTTCCTTCTCAATGACCACCCCAGGCTAAACCGTTTGCTAGCTCTGTCTAGTGCCCTCGTTTTATTTCCATGAGGAAATTACAGATTTCTTTGCCCCTAGTAGTCGTCTCTGGCCGGCCAATAGTTTTTCTTTGCGGCTGACTTTAGGCAGATTTTTTTGCCAGTAGAAGCGTCTTCTTGGGATTTTGAGGCATGAATGCTGGCGACGTTTTGGAGTAACTCGTAAGGTTTGATATGTCAAAGCCATCGTTGTGTACGTGAAGTTAAGACCTCCAACGAGTTGGAAGGGATTGATTTGTTCATCCCAACCCACCATACTGTAAAACAGAGTATGGGTAATCTCGCCTGACTTTAGCGGTGCTATTTTTTATGTTTCCAAAGCATCGGTGTGATGACATAATTTGTGATATCGACCCCTAATGATGAATTGAACCATTGAATAAATAAGTACCAGAGAAATGCTTTAAAACTGTCTGCAGGTACTTCCATTTTTTATCTCTAGAAGTTTGGGATGCAGCAGTGTGTGTGACTGTAGTGAAAAACATTCTTCTGCTCGTTTTTTCCTCTTTCCCTCATCCATCCAGTAACTTGAGTATGCTTTCACGCTCCTTCAGAGCTTTCCAAGCTTGGTCCTTCTCTTTCTTGGTTGGGGTACGCTTCTTCTGTCTGGCTGCCATGATTCGCCGAAAACCCTCCATGACCTCGTTGTCGGACACCCTGACTCTCTGCCTCAGCTCCTGCTTGTGCATCTCCTCTTTCGCCAGCCTGAGGAGAACAAAGTGAGCGTCTTAAAGAGAACATTATCACCAGACCTATGTAAGCGTCAATATATACCTTGATGTTGCAGAAAAAAGACCATATATATTTTTTAACCGATTTCCGAACTCTAAATGGGTGAATTTTGGCGAATTAAACGCCTTTCTATTATTCGCTCTCGGAGCGATGACGTCACGTTGCAATCCGCCATTTTCTCAAACACCGAGTCAAATCAGCTTTGTTATTTTCTGTTTTTTCGACTGTTTTCCGTGCCTTGGAGACATCATGCCTCGTCGGCGTGTTGTCGGAGGGTGTAACAACACGAACAGGGACGGATTCAAGTTGCACCAGTGGCCCAAAGATGCGAGAGTGGCAAGAAATTGGACGTTCGTTCCGCACACTTTACCAACGAAAGCTATGCTACGACAGAGATGGCAAGAATGTGTGGATATCCTGCGACACTCAAAGCAGATGCATTTCCAACGATAAAGTCAAAGAAATCTGCCACCAGACCCCCATTGAATCTGCCGGAGTGTGTGAGCAATTCAGGGACAAAAGACCTCGGTAGCACGGCAAGCAATTGCGGCAGTTTGTTCCCGCAGACGAGCGAGCTAAACCCCCTGGATGTCTTGGCTCACACCGTCCCTTATGCCACCGAAGATGATCAAGAGAAGAATAATGACCCTAGCTTCCCTGGCCTGCTGACATCAACTCCAAAACTGGACAGATCAGCTTTCAGGAAAAGAGCGCGGATGAGGGTATGTCTACAGAATATATTAATTGATGAAAATTGGGCTGTCTGCACTCTCAAAGTGCATATTGTTGCCAAATGTATTTCATATGCTGTAAACCTAGTTCATAGTTGTTAGTTTCCTTTAATGCCAAACAAACACATACCAATCGTTGGTTAGAAGGCGATCGCCGAATTCGTCCTCGCTTTCTCCCGTGTCGCTGGCTGTCGTGTCGTTTCCGTCGGTTTCGCTTGCATACGGTTCAAACCGATATGGCTCAATAGCTTCAGTTTCTTCTTCAATTTCGTTTTCGCTACCTGCCTTCACACTTCAACCATCCGTTTCAATACATGCGTAATCTGTTGAATCGCTTAAGCCGCTGAAATCCGAGTCTGAATCCGAGCTAATGTCGCTATAGCTTGCTGTTCTATGCGCCATGTTTGTTTGTGTTGGCATCACTATGTGACGTCACAGGAAAATGGGCGGGTGTATATAACGATGGTTAAAATCAGGCACTTTGAAGCTTTTTTAGGGATATTGCGTGATGGGTAAAATTTTGAAAAAAACTTCGAAAAATAAAATAAGCCACTGGGAACTGATTTTTAATGGTTTTAACCCTTCTGAAATTGTGATAATGTTCCCCTTTAACGGACGTCAAACCAGACTAAGTGTTCTGGGCTGCCTTACCTGAGCAGCTCCTGCTTGCGAGCTCTGTTGTGAGCAATGAGGGCTTTGAGCTCCGCCTGTCTTTTCTGGAGCTCCACCAGGACCTCGTCCTCGCAGTCTCCTCCTGGTCCAGGTCGCTCCTCGGAGTCCAGGAGTCCCTGGGCAATCAGTTCATCTTTGATCCGAGCTTCCAGGGAACGTGTGTGAGGTGCGCTGCAGAGGGAAAGAAAATATTCTTCATCCCTTTCGTGGATTATAGCAGATTGCATCCACCATTCTTTTATGAGCGGCTCAGTTTGATCCCTGCTTCCACCAACCTAGTCACTGCCCTGGTGTCCTAGGTAGGGGTGTAACGGTACGTGTACTTGTATTGAACCGTTTCGGTACGGGGGTTCCGGTTCGGTTCGGAGGTGTACCGAACGAGTTTCCACACGGACATATTAAGTAGCGTAACGCACGTTGTGTAAACAATGCACACCGAGGCACAACACACGGCATGCTAGCAGCTAACGGGCTACGATAGACTGACCATACGTCCTCTTTTCACCGGACAAGTCCTCTTTTGCGGAGCTGTCAGGGTGGAGTTTCTTAAATGCCTCAAATGTCCGGCATTTTGAGTTAGAGTTGCGTATATTTTCAATGTACGTTCAGGGTTAAGAAGGGGTTAAAAACAAAACAAATTGTGCGCGCAGCAGCATTCGTGAGGGAGGGGCAGAGACAGAGAGAGCGAGAGAGTTGTGATAAACACGCATGCGTCACCAGGCTCTACTTTTTATCCATAGATTTATCAGATTTAATTTTTTATTATCTATAGCAGGGGCGTCAAAACTGTGCCCCGGAGGCCATTTGCGGCCCACAGCTAATGTTTTAAAGGCCCACGGCACATTCTAAAAATACTATTAAAATAAACAAAAACATAACAAAAGTTAAATAAAAAAGCTTAAAGGTTATATGTAATTTAGAAAAAGTTGTAATGTTGACTAATAAAACAAAGCTGTTTTTTTTCTTTCAAACTGTCATTGCTCAAAACATAATATTGAATCAAAATCAATGTTGTTATGAATTATTGACCTATCCAAGGTTCCGATTACTTCACATCAAATATTCTACTAAGAAAAATATTTTTGGTGGAAGATTTTGCAAATTTGGTAAATAAATAACCCATCCATCCATCCATCCATTTCCTACCCAAAAATGTATATTTTGTTGTTTTCTTACTGTACCGAAAATGAACCGAACCGTGACCTCTAAACCGAGGTATGTACCGAACCAAAATTTTTGTGTACCGTTACACGCCTGGTCCTTGAGCCATATACTTTACCCACCTTCTCCCAGTGCCACCCACACTAGTTTAAATGTAACTTACTTAATGGGTTTCTCTATGTAAAGCGCCTTGAATCACTATAGCGCTATATAAATATAATTCACTTCACTCTACCTTTGTTATGTCCTCTCTTGGTATCTTATTGTTCTCGTAGAAATAGGAGGCGCTCAACAAATACCTAAAAGCTTTTCCTTGACTTCGAGGAGAGGTCCCAGCTCCATCGTTAGCATCCTTCCCCGAATTGTCTGGTATGGGAGAATCCTCCATGGGGGATATAATGTTCTCCTGAAGGCACCAGAAAAGGTTCCAACATTCGGGCTGCCAATATTCATTGAATCTGACACTAAGTTTTGTGCAGATTCTCAAGTGGAAATTACCTCCACGAGAGCCTGCAGCAGACGTTGAGTGAGTGGACCAAAGGGACAGCCGTCTTCTGGAGACTCATGTTGGGACTCTGACTTTTTCAGCAACGAGTCCACATCTGCGTGAACATCAAAGAGTAAGACATCCACACTAAGAAATATATTTCTAGAATCATACACAACAATATGGAGAGAGAAGCAACGCCATGACTCCCGCTTGTCAAAGGCTGGACTGCACGCATGGAGGTGTTCCGCACGCTTCCACATCTCGCCTTTCACAGGGGTGGTAATTAATGCACACTCCTTGTGGCTTGTGGAGGTGCCCTGCATGTCTTATATTTGATTACCAAGTAAATGCACAAACTAAATATGTTACTAAACGTGTCTATGAATGTTCTCATTCATCCAGGTCATTGTAATCTCAGGGCATTCAATCTGTACAGATTCTGAACAGGGAGAACGAATGGTACGAAAGAGGAGTGAGGGAAGCAATCGATGTCAAGAATCCCTAAACAGAGGAGGTGGTCTGCAACACCACCTGTCTCCCACATACAACACTGTCCTTTCAACCACTCCTAAAAGACTATGCAATTCAGCCTCAAACAAATAACAGGAGTTAGAAAACAAAGGCAATTCTGGTCACCTTCTGTGACCAGAATGTCATTTGTTTACAACTGAATGGAATGCTTACGCAGGGGATTCCAACTATTTTGGACTGGTGGTAGTCTAGCCACAGCGATTGCTCTGCCACACAATACCTCTATGCTCACAAGGGCAAAATACACTTCAACGACTGTCGTTGGCTTTGACAGTTAGGATTGCTTGTTTGCATTAAAACAGTTGTTTTTGTCACTACGATAAGGCAAAACCATCCTTGCCCAGGCACACCCTCCTGGTTTTGGACTTTAACATTTGGGGTTTTGGCACCAGCTGCTAGACTAGATCTGACCGATCTAAGTCTATGAGCACAAACTGATGAAGCCTACTCAGATGAGAGGCAAAACATCTTCTAAGACAAACCAAACAGTCCAGTTGCGATCGATTGAATGCGCTGAGATTATGTGACAAAACCTTTAATATTAATGTCATTATTGGGGCTGTAGCTATCGATTAGTTTGTTCCATTAATAGAGTAATCGGACGAAACACACTCTATAGCCTCAATGCATATTTTTGTGAAATTCTTTGAAATAAAAACATTTTACGCTTGCCATAACCTTCATTCTTTTTTCTAATAAACGCAGATCATCAATATTGAATTTGCACTTTTACAAAGTATGCATAAATGTAAAAATTAAATCTGTGTGCAGAAGCCATACAGAAACTATGTCTGCATATTTAAAGTTCCTTGCACTCAATGCAGTCCAGATTTGATCAATTTGTATTATTTACTCTCATTAAACAAACAATTGAAGCTATAGAACATAAATTAAAGCTACTTGTGATTGCTTCTAAAGACAAGCAGAATGTTTTGCACCTTTTGCATCAAGTTCAGACAGCGGCCCCCCCAAAAGACTCTTCTTCTTGTCATTGGCTCGAGCTCCTTCTCTCTGCTCCTCTAGCAGATCCTCCTGAGCCCACCGCTGTGAGTAGTGTTTGCCCAATGCTGGAATCTAAAATGAACACAGACAACATTAAAGAGTTACCTCGCCGCTCTTGGGCTACGTTATAGGCTTTTCACGTCATACTTTAAAGTACTCCGCTTCATCGTCTGGCGGTTTTAGAAGCTCCTCTAGCAGCCGAATCTCTTCGTTTGTAATGTCAGCACAATATGGCTCAACAGATGCCCAGAATCTGAAGGAAAAAAAATCCAAAACATACATCAAATACAGCATGGGACCACTGTTTTACAACAATTAGGAATGTCTCAATCAAAATTGTTTTGGCCTCTGATTAAATTTTGATACTTTGACAATAGATTATAGAACTGAAAATATTTCAGAGCAAGTAACTAAAGTAAATATAGTAAATAACATTTTTATAAAGCTCACCTTATTACATTTAGAATTTGCAAGTATTGTTGTAAATCAGACTGTGAATTCAACTTGTGGTCTTGAATTTGACATACAATATTTTAATACAAAGTGGCCAGTTCACAATAACAAAACAAAAAAACAAAAAAAAATACAATTGGCTCACATTTAAATCATTAGGGTTTTCAAAGCTTTCTTCTATCCGGAGACTTACTCCCTGACTTTGTAAACAGTAACAAAAACTACCAAAACATATTTTGTAATAAAAACAATAAAAATGAAATAGCAACCTAATTACTTTAATATCATTTATATACTGATACCACAACGGTACGTGTATTTGTATTGAACCGTTTCGGTACGGGGGTTTCGGTTCGGTTCGTAGGTGTACCGAACGAGTTTCCACATGGACATATTAAGTAGCGTACCGCACGTTGTGTAAACAATGCACACCGAGGCACAACACACGACATGCTAGCAACGACCGGGCTACGATAGACTGACCATACGTCCTCTTTTCACCGGACATATGCTCTTTTGCGGGGCTGTCCAGGCGGAGTTTCTTCAATGCCTCAAATGCCCGGCATTTTGAGTTAGTGTTGCGTGTATTTTCAATGTACGTTCAGGGTTAAGAAGGGGTTAAAAACAAAACAAATTGTGCGCGCAGCAGCATTCGTGAGGAAGGGGCAGAGAGAGAGAGAGAGAGAGCGAGAGAGTTATGATAAACGTGCATGCGTCGCCAGGCTCTGCTTTTTATCGATAGATTTATCAGATTTTATTTTTTATTATCTATAGCAGTGGTGTCAAAAGTGTGCCGCGGAAGCCATTTGCGGCCCACAGCTAATGTTTTAAAAAGCCCACGGCACATTCTAAAAATACTATTAAAATAAACAAAAACATAACAAAAGTGAAATAAAAAAAGCTTAAAGGTTAAATGTAATTTAGAAAAAGTTGCAATGTTGACTAATAAAACAATGCTGTTTTTTTTCTTTCAAACTGTCATAGCTCAAAACATAATATTGAATCAAAATCAATGTTATTATGAATTATTGACCTATCCAAGGTTCCGATTACTTCACATCAAATATTCCACTAAGAAAAATATTTTTGGTGGAAGATTTTGCAAATTTGGTAAATAAATAACCAAAAAATTTATATTTTTTTGTTTTCTTACTGTACCGAAAATTAACCGAACCGTGACCTCTAAACCGAGGTACGTACCGAACCGAAATTTTTGTGTGCCGTTACAACCCTACCGGATTGTAATTAATCAAATGGATATACTTGTTCTTATGCTTTCTGAGCTCACTATGTTCACCGCTCGCTGTACATATCCTACGAAGTGAGACCTACACTGTTTCAATCTCCATTTCTCAGATGATATAATTGTTGATGACTGAAGTATGCTGATAGCAACCCAACCTAACCCCCCCACCCCAACCCCCTCCACATCCCACCCCCTGGATTGTAAATACCGTATTTTTCAGACTATAAATCGCTCCAAAGTATAAGTCGCACCGACCGGAAATGCATAATAAAGAAGGAAAAAAACATATATAAGTCGCACTGGAGTATAAGTCGCATTTTTGGGCGAAATTTATTTGATAAAACCCAACACCAAGAATAGACATTTGAAAGGCAATTTAAAATAAATAAAGAATAGTGAACAATAGGCTGAATAAGTGTACGTTATATGACGCATAAATAACCAACTGAGAACGTGCCTGGTATGTTAACGTAACATATTATGGTAAGAGTCATTCAAATAAGATAACATATAGAACATGCTATACGTTTACCAAACAATCTGTCACTCCTAATCGCTAAATCCCATGAAATCGTATACGTCTAGTCTCTTACGTGAATGAGCTAAATAATATTATTTGATATTTTACGGTAATGTGTTAATAATTTCACACATAAGTCGCTCCTGAGTATAAGTCGCACCCCCGGCCAAACTATGAAAAAAAACTGCGACTTATAGTCCAAAATACGGTAATGTACACACTTCAATGTATATACTCTGATGATTAACTTGTGTGATGACTGTATTATGCTGAGCCTGATAGTATATATTTGTACCATGAATTGATTAACGTGGACCCCGACTTAAACAAGTTGAAAAACGTATTCGGTTTTTAACATTTAGTTATCAATTGTACGGATTATGTACTGTACTGTGCAATCTACGAATAAAAGTTTCAATCAATCAATCAAACCTAAGTTTGGACCCCTGGTTTGAATACTACGGAACGGTGCTGACCTGTTCGGGGCGTCGTTTTTAGGAGTGCGGGGAATGTCCTGAGCTTCTTCTGTAAATTCATATTCTTGGACTTTTGGTTGTAGGTTTTTGGATTTTGGTCTGCCGGGACCAGGTCCTGGTACATGACTACTCTTGCCCTCTATTTTCTGCTTCTTTGGTTTGTGGCGAGACGGCGCAGCAGGGTCCGGGTCTTTCCCCTGCTTCAGAAAGCGCTTGTCTCCCTTTTTGTCCTGCCAGTCTGTGAGGATCTGCAATACAGAAGCATGTAAGGGAGGACTTGTTTTCAAGCCAATACAGAGATTTCATCTCATGCAGCCCACCTGTCTCTGCTCCTCCAGAGCTCGTAGGCGGCGGTTGGCTGAGGACAAGAGCGTCTCCAGCTCCAGCTGCAAAGTGTCCAGTTCCTCGATGCCAATCCCATCGTCCTCTGAGCGCCCCAACACAGCAGTGTAACGGGGACACACCTTGACGTGCTCCACCGGCTTGAAGTCATAGTACTTCAGAGGGGGGCAGTCCTTCAGCTCGCTCATGATGCTGCTGGGTACCTGACGCCTGACTATATTGGGATACACTGCACATAAACAATGCTGGCAACGTCCAATTATGTCACCATGTTATGTTAATCACCATTTCTAATTATATGAGTGTGTACAAAAAAAATGGCGTTGTGGCCCATACATAGCCAGCCCGCAGGGCCCAAACCGAGAAGTATTGTAAAATATCAACATCCACGACTCTCTTTGTTCGGTATCCCCTAACAAACACGTTGTGAAATTACATTATGTGAAACACTGAGCGACATTAGAGGACACATTTAAATATTTGGCCCTGGGTTTTTTTTTTACAAGCAACGATATTTACCGTCAGCGAGTGGCGTCCATGATGGAAAATACCATTGATGGACGAGGGGTGTAAAACGTCGAATTCCTCCTAAGGTTGTGAGACATTCACGATGTTTCAATAGCCATTTAACATCACATTAAATTATGTTGGTGTGTTAAAAAGATAAATAAATACAGTTTTGTCCATTATTCAGAACACGTAAGGAGTTTACGGCGCTAACTCGAGAATGGTAGCGTCGGGTTAAACCATATCGTGCATTAAAAGGATACACAGATTCCACCCCCTACACTTTAATTGGGTTGTTTCAAATAAAATAATAAAGCTTACAAACAATTTAAGGGTCCATTATCTACAGTTTCAGCTGTAAAACTTACCCAACGACGATGACAAAACAAATGACCCCTATTCCTACCGAATAGTTGACTAATCCTTTAGGGTACGTTCGGTTAATTCAAAGTGTACAGTCAACGTGGGCGGAGTGACGAGCCCTATGAGTAGCATTGCCGACATCTACTTCCGTATAAAATAATTTTAAGCAAACACAAGCGCTCCGTTTTCGTTTCTGGAGCGTGTAGGATTCACGGAAGTGGAGTCACAGGCGTGGCTTAGCAACTTCCGTCTTTGAAAGCGCAAAAATGGTAAGCGTTCTCTTCAAATACGGCTTTATTTGCTTTATTTATGCTCTTGTGTTGTTTAGTTAAGCTTGAATTAAAAGTCAACAGGCTGTTGTCGTGTTTTTGTCAAACTGAGTCTTTTTGGGTGGCTTCAATGGAAGTGGCCCTATCATCGTATGTAGAGGCTGACTATCACTATGTTGTTCCTGAATCTTCGCTCGTTGTTATAGAGCACGACATAAGTTGTATTTTTATTGTTTTTATTCAAATGCTGTACAAAGCAGGGTTAGAGACCACGATAAATCAATGCACTAACATGCACCATATTTACTAACATTAAAAATAGCATCTGCAATGGTTGTAGATTAAGGACAAGCGGTAGAAAATGGATGGATGGTGCATGTTAAAATCTAGTCATTCTCTTCCCGAGCTTGTGTTTGAATCCTCTCATTCCAGTGTCATTTTGCATAATTAATGCAACCATTGCAATGTTTCCCTTAGACAGCGACTCTGCGTCCCTACCTAAACGCTGTGAAGGCCACCTTGCAGGCGGCCTTATGTCTTGAGAACTTCTCGTCTCAGGTGGTGGAGCGTCACAACAAGCCCGAGGTGGAGGTCAGGTATGTACCTCTGCTTTGCACAGGATTACACGCAAGTTGGAACCTGTGCAAACTCCTAGTAGGAAATCTACGAGGGTCGAAAAAAAAGTGTACAATGAAGGTGTGAAGCAGGCAATACTATTTTAAAGGGGAACATTATCACAATTTCAGAAGGGTTAAAACCATTAAAAATCAATTCCCAGTGGCTTATTTTATTTTTCGAAGTTTTTTTCAAAATTTTACCCATCACGCAATATCCCTAAAAAAAGCTTCAAAGTGCCTGATTTTAACCATCGTTATATACACCCGTCCATTTTCCTGTGACGTCACATAGTGATGCCGATACAAACAAACATGGCGGGTAGAACAGCAAATAATAGCGACATTAGCTCGGATTCAGACTCGCATTTCAGCGGTTTAAGCGATTCAACAGATTACGCATGTATTGAAACGGATGGTTGTAGTGTGAAGGCAGGTAGCGAAAACGAAATTGAAGAAGAAACTGAAGCTATGGAGCCATATCGGTTTGAACCGTATGCAAGCGAAACCGACGAAAACGACACGACAGCCAGCGACACGGGAGAAAGCGAGGACGAATTTGGCGATCGCCTTCTAACCAACAATTGGTATGTGTTTGTTTGGCATTAAAGGAAACTAACAACTATGAACTAGGTTTAAAGCATATGAAATACATTTGGCAACAACATGCATTTTGAGAGTGCAGACAGCCCAATTTTCATCAATTAATATATCCTGTAGACATACCCTCATCCGCGCTCTTTTCCTGGGGGTCTGGCGGCAGATTTCTTTGACTTTATCGTTGGAAATGCATCTGCTTTGAGTGTCGCAGGATATCCACACATTCTTGCCATCTCTGTCGTAGCATAGCTTTCGTCGGTAAAGTGTGCGGAACAAACGTCCAATTTCTTGCCACTTTGGCATCTTTGGGCCACTGGTGCAACTTGAATCCGTCCCTGTTCGTGTTGTTACACCCTCCGACAACACACCGACGAGGCATGATTTCTCCAAGGTACGGAAAACAGTCGAAAAAACGGAAAATAACAGAGCTGATTTGACTCGGTGTTTGTAATGTGTTTGAGAAAATGGCGGATTGCTTCCCGATGTGACGTCACAACGTGACGTCATCGCTCCGAGAGCGAATAATAGAAAGGCGTTTAATTCGCCAAAATTCACCCATTTAGAGTTCGGAAATCGGTTAAAAAAATATATGGTCTTTTTTCTGCAACATCAAGGTATATATTGATGCTTACATAGGTCTGGTGATAATGTTCCCCTTTAAGGCATTTTTTACCTCACTTTGGATGGATTGTTTGTTCGAGCTGAGGTTTATTTATGGCGGGGTGTCAAACTTGTTTTAGATCGGGGGCCAAATGGAGAAACATCTACTCCCAAGTGGGCCGGACTGGTAGAATAACGGCACGATAACTTAAAAATAAAGACAACTTCAAATTGTTTTCTTTGTTTAAAAATAGAACAAGCACATTCAGAAAATATACAAACCATAATGTTGTTGGGTTTTTTTTACACTAACATGTTGCAGTTAATAGTATTCTATTTTTATTTGTCGTTATTTATACTTTCTGAATACATTATGTGATCATGTTCATCAGTCAACTCATTGGTGTTCATTTTCAATTTATCACGATAAAAAATATCTCAGTCATGCCTCCATGGTTTGATTTAGAATTTTCAGGACTTGCAGATCCCAAACATAGATAAAACAGGTACGAATATATCAGAAAAGTAGTTTTTGCATAGTATGTACCCTTTAAACAATGCCAAAATATCCAATCAAAAGGTTAATTAATGTATGTGGACGTGAGCTTCAACGCAGTTCTGAAATACCTCTGAATGTTGTTTTTAACGGTGAACAATTTGTAATGTGCCGAGACTGCTGGCTGCAGCCTCCTGTGTCATTCCGTCTCGTATCATTCCCTCCCGACTGTTCTGATGCCGATACAATAAATATTTCAGAGTTTAATTCCCCTTAACATTTTACGTGTTACTGTTTTGTCAACATGAACCTGTACAAAGTTTGATGTAAGGTTTCAGCTATCGCTTATTTTAGTAATCAAATAATCCCTCGATGAATTGAATAAAACACATTCTAGCCTCAATGCGTCTTTTAGGGAAAATAGTTAAAACAAAGAAAGATTTTTCCAATGACTTTTAGTCTTTTTTGATTAAAAAAAAAGACTAAAAGTCAGAAACCTGTGTAGCATACAACCAGGTAGTAGATAATAAATAAATGACTAAACTTATCAGCATGACTCTGATAACGTATGATAAATTGAGTGACAATGTATAAAATCATTTAACACACACATTTTAAAAAGGTATTAATTGGAGGAGTGTTTGAATTCTGGACAAAAAAACTTGTTAGCATTAACACACAAACTGTAGATGCTCTCATGTCCTCACATGAAGAAAACATTTGTTATGCAAGCCAAACATATACTATCTGCTAAAATAAACCTTTACCATGTTTCTGCTTGTTTACTGCTCTTCAATATGCAGGATGCTTTCTAGTAATGTGCTACATCGATGTAGTGATAATGTGAAATGTCAGCTCTGTTTAGCAGTGCAAACTAGGGTTGTCCTGATACCAATATTTTGCTCCCTGTACCAAAATGTATTTGAATACTTTTCAAAAAGGCACCACCAAAAAAAATAATTATTAGCTTTATTTTAATATAGAATATTATGATACATTAAACATATATTTGTGTTTGCAATCAATGAACAATTTTGGCATTAAATAACATTGTGCACATACTAGACAACTTCTCTTTTAGTAGTAAGAAAGCACACAAGTTACAAAGGCTTCTATTTTGGCTGCTGACGTATGCAGTAACATATTGTCATTTTTGATTGTATTATTTTTTTCAAAATTATTAGGGACAAGCGGCAGAAAATGGCTGGATAGATTATTATTCTACTTGTTTATTTACTGTTAATATCTGCTTACTTTCTGTTTTAACATGTTCTATCTACACTTCTGTTTAAATGTGATAAACACTTATTCTTCTGTTGTGTGGATCCTTTTTGTAATTTTTGGGTGATACTGCAAATTTGGGTATCAATCCGATACCAAGTAGTTGCAGGATCATACATTGGTCATACTTAAAGTTCTCCTGTGTCCAGAGACGTATTTCCTGAGTTTATAAACAATAAAGTAAGACAAAAGACTTTGTGATAGAATCCACTACATACGGCTCTTGTACTTGGTATCGTTACAGTCTATATTTGGTATAGAGCCACCCATTTGTTTACTTACATTCAGCAGCGCTAGCTTGCTGTTAGCAGTTCGCTATTGTATCCTCCTACGTTGTGTAGTGAAGCATGTTTAGCTAGTCCTCGTCCTGTATATGATGCTTGTAAGAACATTAGTTTGTCACCACAGCAGCAAGGATTAGTGATTTAGAATTAGTTGCGGACGAATATTAGCCGTTAGCTGACTATGTATCAAAGCACCACTTGCAGCGCTTCAGTGTTTATAGCTCCGCCTTTATTGTTAGTTTTAAAGCCAGAATATGTCTATTCTCCCTATATATTTCTCCACCCTGTTTCCACTTGAAAGTGGTCTGTGCGTGTGTTGACTTGCGACATAAGAAAAAGTACCGGTATTTTTCAAAAGCAGCATCCCATTGACACTGCAAACTTGTATTCTTGGTGATCTGCATCAATTTAGTAACGTGTCATCAAAGAGTAAAAATGCATTTCTTTCAATATGCATAATAACAAAAAGGGTAATATTGAAGAAATGGATAGATGTTGATAGTCCAACTCATACTGACTGGTATACACAAGCTATGGAGATGATATCAGAAGAAAAAAACTGCATTTAGTTTAGATAATAATGAGTCATATATTGGAATATGGGATCCATTATTTAAAATTTGTTTTAGCTATTAAATTAACCTAAAATATGACTTTTATCTTTGTGGAAAATATTGGACACAATGTGTTGTTAAGCTTATGAGATGTGATGCAAGAGTTTTATTTTTTATAAATGGCTGTGATGATAATGTCAATGAGGGATTTCTAATCACTGCTATGTTGGAATTCTTATTAATATTGATACTGTTGTTGATATTATTCATTTTTGTTTTACTACTTTTGGATTGTTTTGCATCATGTTTGTGTGTCCTCAATTGCTCTGTTGATTGCAATTCTGAATGTTGCTGGGCCGGGTTTGGTTTTGGAATTGGAATTGTATTATTATGGTATTATTGTGTATTATTTTGTTGGATTGATTACTAAAAAATAAAAAAGCAGTATATTAACTTTTTTTATTCATTAGTACAGCAATATTTTATTGGTACCAGTATATTGTACAACCCAAACATTTCACCACGATTTTCATTTCACTTTTAAATGATTTCAAAACATTTGATAGCTTCTCTCGACTTCTTTCGGCCCTTTTGCTCTCTTTCCACACCAAGGCCACACCACCCGCAGTGCGAGCGACATCACCATAGATGCTCTCATATGCACTCTATTGGGGCAGTCTTGCAGACTTTTTGTTAAACAAATCATCGAAGCAACAAAATACAAATCAAAACTTTTTCTAATCAAATTAATCGATCAATCATTGCAGCCCTTTGTTGGATCAGCCGCTTCTGATACCTTTAGAGACGGGACATACGCATATTATCTAGACCACAAGGAAGTGTTTTAAATGTACATTATAAATATCATAGATACCTCCCAAAACGTTGACATTAAAGAGGTGGGATGAAAAGTATTGTTTTCTTTCTCTTTGTTGAACACTTGGTCGTATTATTATTATTATTATTATTATTATTATTATTATTATTATTATTATTGAGCAACCGATTCACGTAACTAAAATGGGACCAAGTGATTAACAAAGATATCAAAAAAAGCATTTTTTTTTTTTTTTAAATCCTGCAGGGTTTGTGTGATTGCAGCATTTTTCAATGTGTTTGTTTGGATGTTTTCCCTGTTATAATTACTGATTCCATTGTTGGTTGTTGTGTTGTAGTGAAGCCCAATGCTAAAACCATGTGTGACGTTTACAGGAGCAGCAAGGAGCTGCTGCTTCAGCCTGTGGTGATCAGCCGCAATGACAAGGAGAAGGTTCTCATCGAGGGATCCATCAACTCCGTCAGAGTCAGCATTGCTGTCAAACAGGTGACACAATTGGCGATTTCTTTTCTTTTCATAGAAATATGCCTTTACATTAGTACAAGCAAACTTAGCTTTGCGTCTTTTTAAAAAAAAAAAAAGGCAACAATTAAATTGCATGTGCCAATCACAATGTCCTTTTCGTTTTGCCTTCTCTGTCTGATGTACATTTTAAAGATATTTGTGTCACGGTCCAAACTAGGCTGATGAGATCGAGAAGATCCTTTGCCACAAGTTCATGCGCTTCATGATGATGCGGGCGGAGAACTTCTTTATTCTGAGGAGGAAACCAGTAGAGGTGAGAAAATGTTTGTGGAGAAAGTAAAAAAAAAAAAAGAGCATAAAATATTGCCTATACATGATTAACCATCTGAGGACATTCGAGTTTAATTATTGCTATGTTCAAAGCCAAACAGGACATATACGTTTTTTAAGGGCGTTAAGCATTAGATTTTTTTTTTTTTGTTCAAAATTCACAAGCATCAGTGCTCGACAAACATTTCAAACATGTCATGTTTTGTTTCTAATATTTTGACCTTTTTAAAAGCCTTTTTATCTGATTATGTCTCAGGTTTAAATTAGCAAAATAAATTCTGCAAATGTATGCTAAACCATTTAATAAATTGATCAAATGGCATTTAGAGGGTTAAAAAAAACAAAAACAAAGCATTTTTGGTATTTTTGTTTAGGACTGAAGTTGACAGATTTTAGCAAAAAAGTATCCAAAATGTTTTCATGTCGTTTGAAAAATGGCTTTGGGGTATTGTCAAATAACTGCTCGTGCATTGTACACCTGTGAAAGAATTGGACTTTAAAAATTCCATCCATCCATTTTCTACCGCTTAATCCCTTCGGGGTCGCGGGGGGCGCTGGAGCCTATCTCAGCTACAATCGGGCGGAAGGCGGTGTACACCCTGGACAAGTCGCCACCTCTTCGCAGGGCCAACACAGATAGACAGACAACATTCACACTCATATTCACACACTAGGGCCAATTTAGTGTTGCCAATCAACCTATCCCCAGGTGCATGTCTTTGGAGGTGGGAGGAAGCCGGAGTACCCGGAGGGAACCCACGCAGTCACGGGGAGGACATGCAAACTCCACACAGAAAGATCCCGAGCCCGGGATTGAACCCAAGACTACTCAGGACCTTCGTATTGTGAGGCAGATGCACTAACCCCTCTGCCACAATAAAAATGAAATAGCAACCTAATTACTTTAATATCATTTATATACTGATACCACACAAGGCATTGATAGTATTGACATCACATTCACACACTAGGGCCAATTTAGTGTTGCCAATCAACCTATTCCCAAATTCAACATGGAAAAAAACACCTTTAACCCTTATGTGGTGTTCGGGTCTGTGAAACCCGTTTTAATTTTTTTTTTAAAGAAAAATGATACAATTAATTAATTTTTCTAACTGAGACTCACTGACGAAGAACATATATCAGAATACATATTTAATGACCACACACCATTCATCCCCCCTACACATTTCTATTACATATAAGATGTCCGGGTCCACTGGACCCAGGGCTAATAGAAGTGTGGTAATTGATGTTCTGTGTACCACACACACACGCACACACACACACACACACACACACAAACAGCAGGCCTAGACAGGAGGAGGACAGAGTGTAGGTACACAGAACATCAGATGGTCAAATGTGCGAGAAAATGAGAGCAGACAGTGTTGACAAACAATGTTGCAACCTTGTGTGGGAACCGCAGGTGCAGAAACACAAAAGAAGAATCCCTGTGGGATGCAGAAACTGCCAGAGAAATTTTCCGTGCAACGTTCATATTGTTGTTACTCAGCCAGCGTTTGTGGGTCTGATGGACCCGTTGCATTTTGTGTCTTTTAATGCCTTACAATCAAACACTTTTATGTTAAAATACTGAACAGATGTTTATTGGGATAAGGTAAACATCTGTTCAGTATTTTAACATAAAAGTGTTTGATTGTGAGGCATTAAAAGCCACAAAATGCTTTTAATGCCTCACAATCAAACACTTTTATGTTAAAATACTGAACAGATGTTTATTGGGATAAACATCTTATTGGGATAAGGTAAACATCTGTTCAGTATTTTAACATAAAAGTGTTTGATTGTGAGGCATTAAAACACACAAAATGCAACGGGTCCATCAGACCCACAAACGCTGGCTGAGTAACAACAATATGAACATTACACAAGGGTTAAGGAAAATAATGGAGTAACACAAGAAACATTATGTCCAAAATACAGCCCAGATGTACCTCAAGAATCAATGATTAACTAGTGTAACAAAGCCTTAATAAACGCCAATAAATCAGTAAGAGGCCTTGCCAAATAGTGATCCCACATTTAGCTCAACTGCGTTGCCCCTTAATTAGTTTATAATAGTAGGAGCTCATTATTAGTTTCTTATAGTCTGCTTTCCAAGCCACCAATGGTCAAAGTGGTTCCAAGCCACCAATGGTCAAAGTGGATAGAATGACCCTGATAGGGTACACAGTTTGTTCATCATTTTCAAAGAGTTTCATTACATAAGTGATCAAAGGCAGTTTTTTATGTAAATGTGTGACCTTAACCCTTTCAGGCACATGCACAAATAGACTTAAAGATCCCCTGCCCCCAAGTAGTTTTCCTACTCTCTTATGGGGTTGCGCGATAGAAACAATATACATTTGGAATACAATATAAATCCTTATTCTATCGCCCTGTATTGATGACGCAACATAGCCATGTCCTAAAAAAATCGAAAGTGACAAACTGCAACCTGTCATCAATGTAATTTAGCATCCTGTAGTAATGGCTACTGGCTAGCTAGCACAACAATCCTTTTCACAGCGCGGAGCCGCTCCTTTGAAGTTAGTAACCATGGCGGTAAATGATCATTTCTTTTACACGTATCATTATCTCCAGAGGAAGAGGAATAGTTACGCATGCGACACACCAAGCAGAGAGAGCAGGAAGAGACAAGAAGCCATGCTAACTGCGAAGCCAGCTTGACTGTAAAGTAGTTAAACAACAGAGTGCTTAGTACACTTTAACATAAGTGCAGCTTGAACCTCGTTACAGCGAAGATTAACCAGCTATGAATAGGAAATTAGGAAATAGATGAATCAATCCAGAGAGATAAGAATACTTAGACTTAGACTTAGACTTCCTTTTGATTGTCATTCAAATTTGAACTTTACAGTACAGATAAGATTGAAATTTTGTTACATAAGCTCATGGTAGTGCAGGATAAAAAAGCAATAAGGTGCATATATAAATAAATAGGTTACTGTACAGATAAATATATTGCACTTTTTCACATGCATCCACATTTATGGATGTATGTTATATTGTCTTTTTTATTCCAGTGAGTTAATCCATTTTGGGGGGAGTTGAGGGGATAATTATGATGCGAAATTCAAGAGTCTTATGGCCTGAGGGAAGAAGCTGTTACAGAACCTGGAGGTTCTGCTTCGGAGGCTGCGGAACCTCTTTCTAAGTTTACACATACGAAAAACGTAAACAACGGGGAGCTTACATAACCGCTAGCCTGTTTTGAAATGGTTATATTATAATTTATATCACAAAGAATGTACCCCGATATATTTAATTAGCGCAAGGGGCTAATCACGATCTATGTATTTTAGGCTATATCATCTATTTCTATTATCTTGGTGTGGGAAATAAAATAATCTAAATCATATTTTTCAAGGAACCCATAAAATGTCCACTTGGGTGGATGACGTGTTGCTTTCATTCATTAAATACATTTTAAGAAAAGATGATTTTGTGAACATTACAAAATATCTTGAACAATGTGTTGACAGGTTTTAACATGTTCATGTACTGTTAAATTAGCAAAAATGTAAAAAACAACAAAGTTGCAGCAATATTATAAATTGCAGTCAAAAGATAGCCAGTCCAAATTCATGAAATCAATACTCAGAAACTTTGACATTTCTATTACTCCTCAGTTTTTATCCACATATTTTTACACCTGCGATAATAGAAAGAATAGACAAATGTCCGTCGGCCGTGTTGTTTTTAAGGAGTTTTCTGCACTTACAAGAGCTAGCCAATGGGTGTCAGTTCATGACAAGACACACAGTGTCCACTGTAGCGACTTTGAAATCAAGACCCATGCATCTAAGAGAAAACATCTTTCGAACATCTGTCTACCATCATTACCTATGAAAGTCTTATTGTAGCGACATTAGCTGCATTTGAGTGCATTTATGAATATATTCAAATTGCATTAACACGTCTTCAACCATTTCATTTAGAGTGGTCACTATGGAAGTTTGTAGAAAAATTATTTGCAGGCGTGTATCTCCTGTGTGTGTGGGTGTGTAATCCATTTCACGTGCCTGTTAAAAAAAAAAAAAAAAAAAAAAAAAACTCTGTATTTTGATTGTCGTGTGTTTAAAAAAAAAAGGGTGTGTGCATATTTACATGTTTGAAGGAGGAACCCTCTATTGGCTGTCTTTTTACAGGTGGTGCTGTACAGCAATTTGAAGAGTAAAAGGATTTGTCTGTAACTCCCGCTTGCCTTTTCTTATACTCGCCACTAGTCGGCGCCTTGCAGCCACTCACACTTGTGTTGCCATTGAAGCCAATGAATGGACTCTTTATCACTTGCTGTAAACAAAAGTTAATGTTTTGGCAGTAATTTAGTGGTCAGAAGTGTTTATTTACACACAGACAAATCTTAATACGTAAACAACTTAAAACATGCACACACGGATCGCATTACACACACTCTGATTGATATACGGGTACACACATTAGTACACGTGAATTGGATTATTGAGTGATTGATTGAAACTTTTATTAGTAGATTGCACAGTACATATTCCGTACAATTGACCACTCAATGGTGACACCCGAATACGTTTTTCAACTTGTTTAAGTCGGGGTCCACATTAATCAATTCATGGTACAAATATATACTATCAGCATAATACAGTCATCACACAAGTTAATCATCAGAGTATAAACATTTAATTTATTTATTTATTATTTACATTATTTACAATCCGGGGGGGGGGGGTTAGGTTTGGTTGAAATCAGCACTTCAGTCATCAACAATTATATCATCTGAGAAATGGAGATTGAAACAGTGTAGGTCTCACTTCGTAGGATATGTACAACGAGCAGTGAACATAGTGAGCTCAGAAAGCATAAGAACAAGTATATACATTTGATTATTTACAATCCAGGGAGGTGGGATGTGGTGGGGGGAGGGGGTTAGGCTAGGGTTGTAGTTGACTGGAGGTGTTCTTTTAGTGAGGTTTTGAAGGAGGATAGAGATGCACTTTCTTTTACACCTGTTGGGAGTGCATTCCATATTGATGTGGCATAGAAGGAGAATGAGTTAAGACCTTTAGGTTAGATCGGAATCTGGGTTTAACGTGGTTTGTGGAGCTCCCCCTGGTGTTGGGGTTATGGCGGTCACACGCACAGATTGAGATACGCGTTTGCAAAATATTTTGCTACAATAACTCTTCCATAGTGATTACTCTAAATCAGGCCTGAGCAATTTATTTTGCCCCGGGGGGCTACATTTTGAGAAAAAAATGTGTCTGAGGGCTGGTTTATCTATTTTTAGGAATACTAATACAAACCTCACAATAATGTCTGAAAGCTAAAAACGTTATGACAGACCGCCTTAAAAAACTGAATGGAATTAAAAAAATTTTTACTGAATGACACCCAGAATGTACATGAAAATAAAAAATGTGGGATTTACAATATTTACTATGAATGATAAAACACTGAACATTGACAACATACGAATGTCACACCCCTTCTCGATCGACATATTTTACAATCAAGTGAAATGCAACAAACACAGCGAAATATGAATGCAAAGGATAAAAAATAAACCCACCTACTATCTGATATATCACTAAGCTTTAGAACTTTGTTGTAAAAATCTCCTTCCGCGTCTGTCCTTGACACCCACATTTCAGGCTGACACTCTGTGGAAACTCTCCCCACCCACACTGCTTGGTGCCTCGTCTGAGCTGCTGTGACTTAGATTACCATAATAACTAATTAGATTACCATAGTAACTAGTATATCATGCAAAAGCGCAGATTCCAACCATTGAAATACTTTGTACAGTTCAAGACTCACGTACGGTCATTTGAAAACATCACTGCACATCAATCACAATGGCAGCAACAGTTTCCATCTGAAAGATCTAAAAAATGATTTGGGAATGTCCGGCAGGCCAGATTGAAAAGCTTAAGGGGCCGCACGGCCCCCGGGCCTTAATTTGCCCAGGTCTGCTCTAAATTAAATGGTGAGAGACATGTTAATGCAATTTGAATATATTCATAAACACTCTCCACTCAATCGCAAGCTTATTGTCGACAATTTCTTCATGTAACTCTTTGTGACACAGGGTTATGATATCAGCTTCTTGATCACCAACTTCCACACGGAGCAGATGTACAAACACAAGCTTGTGGACTATGTCATCCATTTCATGGAGGAGATCGACAAGGAGATTAGCGAGATGAAGTTGTCCGTTAATGCCAGAGCTCGTATTGTCGCAGAGGAGTTCCTCAAGAATGTAAGAAATTTCTAAAGTGCATAGCAACGCATTCTTTCGGTGCTTTTTGGTGTGGAGCAATTTTGTATTTTCTTTATTTCCCCGCAGTTCTGATGACCGCCTCCACACGCAAGCACGCAAAGTCTGTAACAGCCAATCAGGAGAGAGGAACTTTGGGTGCACACAGCCAACCAGTGAGGGAATAACAACGGAACATGACCTACTCAGTGGTGAAACCCGCCTATGCTTATCTCTGTAGTCCTGCATATCAGTGACCGTAAATAAAAAGTCACTTTCCTTAGCCCTTTCAATTGTCTGCCACTTTGAACAAATGCCCCAACAAACCAAGGCGGGTCCTTAAAACCTTTGAAACATGCTGATATCCACGAATACAGAGACTAGGAGTGTGTTCAAATGCAATTAAATAGATGTTAGTATTGTATGTCAGTCCGTCTGCCATCAGTGTCAATTTTGTCTTCAAATTCACACATGTGGAAATTAGTCCCCAAAATGAATGTGTAAAGTTAATAAAATTCCAAGTGTTTCTACCTTATTGTTAAGAATTTTTTTTTTTTTTCATTTAGAACTTGTATTAAATTTGACGCATGTTAATTTATCAAAACTAATGGGAAATAAATGTGCCTCTCATCCAAGTCGACTTCATCAGTTCATGCTCATAGACTTAGATTGGTCAGGTCTAGTTTTAGGATTAGATTGGTTAGATCTGGTCTGGATCTGACCAATTTAAGTCTATGAGCATGAACTGATGAAGCCTACTTTGATGAGAGGCGAAACGTCTTCTAAGACAAACCAAACAGTCCAGTTGCGTTTGATTAAATGTCCTATGATTACGATGACCTGGATGGATGAGAATGTTCATAGACGCAGGAAATAAATTGTGCATTTGAACCAATACTTTACCAATTCCTGTTACATGGTAATCAATACCGGTACTCGAGTCGACAGTACCAATTTTCGGTAATTTTGTGTGTTAATTGTTTAATAATAAAATCTCAATTTTTAATTATCAATTCAAAATGAGCGGGTAACTGCTGTCTAGTTGCTCTACCTTGTTTTCATATTGCATTTGAGTCTCATTTTCAAGTATTATATAGTACAGTGCGGTTGCATTTCTAAAATATTAAATGGCAATGATGGCAGTAATGTATAGATAATGATGTGTTGCCTAGTTCGGAAGTAGTATTTGCCTTTAAGATCAGTGTGCCAGTCTAGTCTTACGCTGCGCCCAACAATGTCTTTACAGTGTAAGTAATACACCGGCGACATTGAGAACGTCTGAGGAAATTTGCCATTATATGTTCAGTAACGGAGCAGGAAGGGGCTAGAAGTATGTTTCATATGAAATTCCCTGTCATTCAAAAATTTACATTTTGAACTGCGGGTAAGGAGGAGCAGTCTGGGTGCTGATAACAGATGTTTCAGTCGAAAATTGCCCGCAATTTGGAGGGCTGCTAGTCTTTAAACTGTGATGACATTGGCCGAAACCAGTGGCGTGTGACCAAATGTGACGGTGTCGGTGTATGTAAGAGGTGATTCTGAATAATGTCTGTCTCTGACGGTACACCTATCACACATTTAATGATTTTGAATGATATTTAAGTTGGTGTAGGTAGCTGAGGTCAAATGCCATATTGTTACATGCTCCCAGTCTGTGGAACGCTCTCCCTGACCACCTGAGGGCACCACAGACTGTGGATGCTTTAAAAAAAAAGGCTTAAAAACCCTTCTTTTTAAAAAAGCCTTTTTTTAAATATATGCATACTAGTTCTAGCTATTAGGCTGTTCTAGTTTTTATTTTTATTATCTTTTTATTTTTTTATTTTTTTATTACACTGTAGCACTTTGAGGTTGTTTACTCAATGTAAAGTGCTTTTTACAAATAAAATCTAATATTATTATTATGTCCAAAATGGATGGGAAGGAACGGTTTATGAAAAGAAATTAGAACCATTCAGTTCAAAGTGCGTTTGTTGCTCAGTTAATGTTTTTTTTTTGTGTGTGTGTTACTAATTATTTCATGCAAGACCACATAGTGCAGTAAGTAATTCAAGTCACAAAATGTAAATGTTGGCGCTTTTTGAATGGTTATTTTGTTTACATTTATTTAATATTTAGAATGCATTAAAAAAAAAATGTTTGTGAACCATAGGCAAAATTCTAAAAAAAAGTGTGGTTCCCCTTTAACCTCTTAAAGCCCAAGCTGTTTGTTTACATGCTTTTTTTAATTTCTTTTTGCTTTTTGGGCTTATTGGACCCTAATTAGAATAAAAACTAAAAATTATCTTTTGATATGATGTACTTAGTCCATAAATACACAAATGTGTACTTCATGTGTAGTGACATGCTAATTTTTATTTTTACACTTTTTTTTTTCCAAATTTCATTGTATGTTATATTCTTCTGACACCACCAGATAGCAGTATAAGTGTCCATATGTCTACATAAGACCCCAATTCAGTAGTGTACACAATTTTGGAAATAAGAGCTAAAAGGTGCTGTCCACGCACGTGGCCACTAAGGCATTTAGAGGTTTAAGCTACCACTGTATTAGATAAGATCCATAAAAATCCATCCATCCATTTTCTACCGCTTGTCCCTTTTGGGGTCGCGGGGGGTGCTGGAGCCTATCTCAGCTGCATTCGGGCAGAAGGCGGAGTACACCCTGGACAAGTCGCCCCCTCATCACAGGGCCAACACAGATAGACAGACAACATTCACACTCACATTCACACACTAGGGCCAATTTAGTGTTGCCAATCAACCTATCCCCAGGTGCATGTTTTTGGAGGTGGGAGGAAGCCACGCATTCACAGGGAGAACATGCAAACTCCACGCAGAATCAAACCGAGGACCTTCGTATTGTGAGGCACCTGCACTAACCCCTGTTCCACCGTGCTGCCCTACTGTTGAATTATTCATATTCATGGTAGTCTGATTGTAAATAGATGAAAAATGTACACCGAACCAAACCAGAAACCGTGTCCCAAAATCGTGATATGATTCGTAGCGAGGATTTTGCGAACCGCTCCTACACTCCCAATCCCGATGTCCGGCAATTTTTTTCCAAACAAATGAAACCACACCCACAGCTTATTCCAAATGTCTTCATTCTTCTTCGTAGAGTACAGTTTACAGCAGGCGAGTAACAAATAAGTTAACATGATAAAACAATGAGATGATACTCTAATAGTGGTGTGGTCCATTCAAACTAGTTACATATACTGTACGTTCAGACTGTTTAACAGTTGTCCTTTACACTTTGTGTACTTTGAAGACAGCCATGCATGCTCTCACAGATTACTAACCAATCAGAGGGCATGGATACTGCATTTAGTGCACTTTTTTTTTAAACTGGCCCCTCTTTCTCGGTAGTCTTAATTCACATTTAAAAGCAAAAATAACGCTGTGCAAAGGGAGCCATCGTTGGAAAAAGGCCAAACAATAAATATAGTTTGGATACACAGGCTTTGAAAGGGTATATAGAGAAATTAAGTACAAACCCCGTTTCCACATGAGTTGGGAAATTGTGTTAGATGTAAATATAAACGGAATACAATGATTTGCAAATCATTTTCAACCCATATTCAGTTGAATATGCTACAAAGACAACATATTGATGTTCAAACTGATAAACATTTTTTTTTTTTGCAAATAATCATTAACTTTAGAATTTGATGCCAGCAACACGTGACAAAGAAGTTGGGAAAGGTGGCAATAAATACTGATAAAGTTGAGGAATGCTCACCAAACACTTATTTGGAACATCCCGCAGGTGAACAGGCAAATTGGGAACAGGTGGGTGCCATGATTGTGTATAAAAGTAGATTCCATGAAATGCTCAGTCATTCACAGACAAGGATGGGGCCAGGGTCACCACTTTGTCAACAAATGCGTGAGCAAATTGTTTAACAGTTTAAGAAAAACCTTTCTCAACCAGCTATTGCAAGGAATTTAGGGATTTCACCATCTACGGTCCGTAATATCATCAAAAGGTTCAGAGAATCTGGAGAAATCACTGCACGTAAGCAGCTAAGCCCGTGACCTTCGATCCCTCAGGCTGTACTGCATCAACAAGTGACATCGGTGTGTAAAGGATATCACCACATGGGCTCAGGAACACTTCAGAAACCCACTGTCAGTAACTACAGTTGGTCGCTACATCTGTAAGTGCAAGTTAAAACTCTCCTATGCAAGGCGAAAACTGTTGATCAACAACACCCAGAAACGCCGTCGGCTTCGCTGGGCCTGAGCTCATCTAAGATGGACTGATACAAAGTGGAAAAGTGTTCTGTGGTCTGACAAGTCCACATTTCAAATTGTTTTTGGAAACTGTGGACGTCGTGTCCTCCGGACCAAAGAGGAAAAGAACCATCCGGATTGTTATAGACGCAAAGTTGAAAAGCCAGCATTTGTGATGGTACGGGGGTGTATTAGTGCCCAAGACATGGGTAACTTACACATCTGTGAAGGCGCCATTAATGCTGAAAGGTACATACAGGTTTTGGAGCAACATATGTTGCCACCCAAGCAACGTTACCATGGACGCCCCTGCTTATTTCAGCAAGACAATGCCAAGCCACGTGTTACATCAACGTGGCTTCATAGTAAAAGAGTGCAGGTCCTAGACTGGCCTGTCTGTAGTCCAAACCTGTCTCCCATTGAAAATGTGTGGCGCATTATGAAGCCTAAAATACCACAACGGAGACCCCCGGACTGTTGAACAACTTAATGCTGTACATCAAGCAAGAATGGGAAATAATTCCACCTGAGAAGCTTAAAAAATGTGTCTCCTCAGTTCCCAAACGTTTACTGAGTGTTGTTAAAAGGAAAGGCCATGTAACACAGTGGTGAACATGCCCTTTCCCAACTACTTTGGCACGTGTTACAGCCATGAAATTCTAAGTTATTATTTGCAAAAAAAAAAAAAGTTTATGAGTTTGAACATCAAATATCTTGTCTTTGTAGTGCATTTAATTGAATATGGGTTGAAAATTATTTGCAAATCATTGTATTCCGTTTATATTTACATCTAACACAATTTCCCAACTTATATGGAAACGGGGTTTGTATATTGATCACGGTTAAGACAAAGTGACGGCGACATTGTCACCGCTGTTTTCCGTCTCGCAGTCTTTATCCGACGGCGCAGAGGCCAGGGTGTCTCGCGGATTGTTTGGTCCACCGTTTGCCGCCTGTACCGCGATTTTGCCTGGCAGGTCTGCCGTCGACTCAGCCTCGGGTTCTTGCTGTGGAGCTGTGGCTGGGGAAAAAAAAAAAAAAACACGATAAATTGGGAATGAGTTTGCAATTATTGATCACAGAGGTCCTTGTTGCATGCTCACCTGACTGAGTGCAGGACTTCATGTGTTCTGGCCAGTGGGCCTGCTGACAGGGGTAGTCACAGTAGCTGGTGTTCCAGCAGCAGTAGAAGATGGCCTCTTTTCGGCAGTTTGCGCACCATTGTTTCTTCTTGGTTTCATCCACCGCTTGTTGCTTCTCCAGCTCCATCTGCTTCTTCACCTCCGTCACCAGTCGCTCTCTTTCCTGCTCCAGACTTTGCCTCATCTCAGCCATTGTAAGCTCTGGACAAAATACAGATGGACATTTTTTATTTTATTTTTTTTACACAGAATATTTGCTGCACAGGCTCAATCGCTGACAAGAGCTGTGTTAAAAAAGTATGATTATTTTTGGAGAATAACAAAATATTAGGGATGTCCGATAATATCGGACTGCCGATATTATCGGCTGATAAATGCTTTAAAATGTAATATCGGAAATTATCAGTATCTGTTTCAAAAAGTAAAATGTATGACTTTTTAAAACGCCGCTGTGTACACGGACGTAGGGAGAAGTACAGAGCGCCGATAAACCTTAAAAGGCACTGCCTTTGCGTGCCGGCCCAATCACATAATATCTACGGCTTTTCACACACACAAGTGAATGCCAACATACTTGGTCAACAGCCAAACATGTCATACTGAGGGTGGCCGTATAAACAACTTTAACACTGTTACAAATATGCGCCACACCGTGAACCCACACCAAACAAGAATGACAAACACATTTCGGGAGAACATCCGCACCGTAACACAACATAAACACAACAGAACAAATACCCAGAACGCCTTGCAGCACTAACTCTTCCAGGACGCTCTCCCCCCCCCCCCCACCTCAACCCTGCCCACCTCAACCTCCTCATGCTCTCTCAGGGAGAGCATGTCCCAAATTCCAAGCTGCTGTTTTGAGGCATGTTAAAAAAATAATGCACTTTGTGACTTCAATAATAAATATGGCAGTGCCATGTTGGCATTTTTTTCCATAACTTCAGTTGATTTATTTTGTAAAACCTTGTTACATTGTTTAATGCATCCAGCGGGGCCTCACAACAAAATTAGGCATAATAATGTGTGGTATCGGTAATTAAGAGTTGGACAATATCGGATATCGGCAAAAAAGCCATTAACGGACATCTCTACAAAATATTCCAGTTCTGTGGTCAGATGAAACAAAAATGTAGCTGTTTGGCCACAATACCCAGCAATATGTTTGGAGGAGAAAAAGTGAGGCCTTTAATCCCAGGAACACCATTCCCACCGTCAAGCATGGTGGTAGTAGTATTATGCTCTGAGCCTGTTTTGCTGCCAAATGAAACTGGTGCTTTAAATGGGACAATGAAAAAGGAGGATTACCTCCAAATTCTTCAGGACAACCTAAAATCATCAGCTCGGAGGTTGGGTCTTGGGCGCAGTTGGGTGTTCCAACAGGACAATGACCCCAAACACACGTCAAAAGTGGTAAAGAAATGGCTAAATCAGGGTAGAATTAAGGTTTTAGAATGGCCTTCCCAAAGTCCTGACTTAAACATGTGGACAATGCTGAAGAAACAAGTCCATGTCAGAAAACCAACAAATTTAGCTGAACTGCACCAATTTTGTCAAGAGCAGTGGTCAAAAATTCAACCAGAAGCTTGTGGATGGCTACCAAAAGCGCCTTGTTGCAGTGAAACTTGCCAAGGGACATGTAACCAAATATTAACATTGCTGTATGTATACTTTTGACCCAGCAGATTTGCTCACATTTTCAGTAGACCCATAATCAATTCATAAAACAACCAAACTTCATGAATGTTTTGTGTGACCAACAAGTATGTGCTCCAATCACTCTGTCACAAAAAAAATAAAGAGTTGTAGAAATGATTGGAAACTCAAGACAGCCATGACATTATGTTCTTTACAACATCGCGACTGTACCTCAGGGATCAATACTAGGACCCAATTTGTTCAATATCTATATAAATGACATTTGTAAAGTTACAAAAGATTTAAAGTTAGTATTATTCCCGTATGATGCAACAGCGTTTTGTTTAGGGGAGAACACACAGAAGATAATACAAATAATAACAGAAGAAATGAATAAATTGAAAACATGGTTTGACTAAAACAGACTATCCCTAAACCTCAGTAAAACTAAAATAATGCTATTCCGTAGCAGTAGAAGGGAAAGAGAAACACAAATAGACGGAATAGAAATTGAAAGAGTAAATGAAACCAAATTTCTAGATATAATGATTGATTGTAGAATTAACTAGAAATCTCATGTAAAAAATATACATCATAAAGTAGCAAGAAACATGTCAATAATGAATAAAGCAAAACATGTTCTAGAGCAGGGGTCGGCAACCCAAAATGTTGAAAGAGCCATATTGGACCAAAAATACAAAAAAAAATCTGTATGGAGCCGCAAAAAATTAAAAGCCATATTACATACAGATAGTGTGTCATGGGATATAAATTGAATTAAGAGGACTTAAAGGAAACTAAATGACCTCAAATATAGCTACAAATGAGGCATTATGATGCAATATGTACATATAGCTAGCCTAAATAGCATGTTAGCATCGATTAGCTTGCAGTCATGCAGTGACCAAATATGTCTGATTAGCACTCCACACAAGTCAATAACATCAACAAAACTCACCTTTCATGCACAACCTTAAAAGTTTGGTGGACAAAATGAGACAGAAAAAGAAGTGGCATAAAACACGTCCTAGAAAGTCGGAGAAAGTTATACAAATTGTAAACAAACTACGGTGAGTTCAAGGACCGCCAAAATTAGTAGGACAAAACGGCGCTCGCCAAATACTCGAATCAGTGAAGCATGTTTAATATAAACAGTGTGCTTTATAACAATTAGGGAGGTTTGTGTCATGTTTGTCCTCCTACAGAAACCATATTAAAACAAAAAATAGATTTTTTTGTCCTCATCTTTTTCCATTTTTCATACATTTCTGAAAAAGCTCCAGAGAGCCACTAGGGCGGCGCTAAAGAGCTGCATGGGGCTCTAGAGCCGCGGGTTGCCGACCCCTGTTCTTGACCAAAAATCACTTCATATTCTCTACTGCTCGCTAGTGTTAGCATATCTGAGTTATTGTGCAGTAATATGGGGAAATAACTACAAAAGTACACTTCATTCATTAACGGTGTGACAAAAAAGATCAGTTAGAATAATATATAATGTTGGATATAGAGAACATACAAACCCTTTATTTATTGAATCAAAAATACTGAAATTCCATGTTATAGTGAATTTGCAAACAGCTAAAATTGTACAAAAAACACACTACAATCTGCTACCCAAGAATATACAACAATTCTTCTCAACAAAAGAGGAGAACTATAATCTTAGAGAATTTTTTTATTTAAAACATTTACACGTACAACACTTAAGACGTTCAGTATATCAGTATGTGGAATTAAATTATGGAATGCATTAAGCAAAGAAATCAAACAATGTACTAATATGATCCACTTCAAGAAACTCTTCAAACTTAAAGTGTTTACAAAGTACAAAGAAGAAGAACCATGATAAACATTCTGAATTTATCTCATCCATTCATTCATTCTCAAAATAATCTTACTCATCTCATCATATGAAATATAACTTACTTCACCAATTATTTATTTATTCATTTTTATTATGGAGTATATTGTGAATAAATTGAGAACAGGAAGTGAACAAAGGTTTTAGCAACTGTTATGTAAAATAAAAGGGGTAGAATTAAATAAGCTCTGCTTCTTCCTACTCCTTTTCGAACATGTTGAATAGAGAATCTGGAAATTGTGATGCATCATGTTGTATGCATGCATGTTCCAAATAAACTCAAACTCAAACAATATACTCCATTAGTAATAACATTAAAAATAAATAAATAAATAACAATTAGTGAAGTAAGTTATATTTCATATGGTGAGATAAATAAGATTATCTAGAAAATGAATGGATGGATGAAATACATTTAGAATGTTTGTTTTGTATGTTTTTATTTGAAGGACAATGTGCAGTTACATTAAGAAGAGCGCCATGCTATTTTCCATCTGTAGTCCTTTTATGGTGCATCTAACAACCCCAATTAAATTACACAGGATTGAAAATACACAACAATATTGAAATGACATAATGATAAACAATTTAAAATACAAGTGCAATACATAGAGGGTTTATCATGGTTTTTCTTTGTACTTTGTAAACACTTTAAGTTTGAAAAATGTAATGAAGTGGATCGTATTAGTACATTGTTTGATTCCTTTGTTTAATCCATTCCATAATTTAATTCCACATACTGATATATAATGAAGGTCTTAAGTGTTGTACGTGCGTACAAATGCTTTAAATTGCATTTTCCTCTTAAGATTATATCCATCCTCTTTTGTTGAGATGAATTGTTGTATATTCTTGGGTAGCAGATTGTAGTTTGCTTTGTGCATCATTTTAGCTGCAAATTCACTTTGTCGTGGAATTTCAGCATAATGAAATGAATGAATGAATGAAATAAGTTTATTTCGGTTATATAATCAACCATTTTGTGTGATCAGTTTAACAGTACAGGTTATACATATTTAACAATCATACACATACACACACAAAATAAAATACAATAAAAAGAATGACCGAAAAAGGAATAAGCTGAAGCCAAGGCTTATATTTGCCTATCCTGTACATTCACTGAAAATTAGATTACCTGGAACATCAACGTTAAAAAAAATCAGTGGAATGAAAGTAATTGTTACTATATTTTATAATTTTCTATTATTTCACCTTTCAAGGTTTTCTCAAACCTTAACAAAGAAGTACATGTCTTCAACTTATCACTGAGCTTGTTCCACCATTTAACTCCTAAAACTGAAATACATTTGTATTTTATATTCGTTCTTACTTTTCATATTTCAAAAATCAATATCCCCGTAAATTATAGTTTTCTCCTCTTAATTGAAATAACCTAAGAATACAAGCTGGAATGCTGTTGTTCTTTACTCCAAACATAATTTCCATTGTTTTTAAAAACACAATATCTGAAAATTTTAACACATTAGAACAGTGGTTCTCAACCTTTTTTCAGTGATGTACCCCCTGTGAACATTTTTTTAATTCAAGTACCCCCTAATCAGAGCAAAGCATTTTTGGTTGAAAAAAAGAGATAAAGAAGTAAAATACAGCACTATGTCATCAGTTTCTGATTTATTAAATTGTATAACAGTGCAAAATATTGCTAATTTGTAGTGGTCTTTCTTGAACTATTTGGAAGAAAAGATATAAAAATAACTAAAAACTTGTTGAAAAATAAACAAGTGATTCAATTATAAATAAAGATTTCTACACATAGAAGTAATCATCAACTTAAAGTGCCCTCTTTGGGGATTGTAATAGAGATCCATCTGGATTCATGAACTTAATTCTAAACATTTCTTCACAAAAAAGAAATCTTTAACATCAATATTTATGGAACATGTCCACAAAAAATCTAGCTGTCAACACTGAATATTGCATTTCTTTTCACAGTTCTTTTTGACAGACATTTTAGTGAGAAACCCAAGCTTGTGCTTCACTGAGTTTATGAATTTACATTCATAATTTGTTGAAGTATTATTCAATAAATATATTTATAAAGGATTTTTAAATTGTTGCTATTTTTAGAATATTTAAAAAAAATCTCACGTACCCCTTGGCATACCTTCAAGTACCCCCAGGGGTACGCGTACCCCCATTTGAGAACCACTGCATTAGAACTTATAAATAATGGATTGGTCGTTTCATAGTAGCACGCTTTGTGTTTTATTCTAATGACCCTTTTTTGAAGTTTAATTATTGGGTCTATGTTTGTTTTATAAACATTTCCCCAAACTTCAACACAATATGTTAATTATGGACGAATAAAAGAATAATATAACATATGCAGGCATTTCTCATTCAGCATGTCTTACTTTATAAAGAATAGCAGTGGATATTTTTCTCTTTATATATTCAATATGCGGTTTCCAGCATAATTTATGATCAATTATTATTCCCAAGAATTTAGTTTCATATACTCTATCAATTTTCACTTGATTTAATTTTAATTTAGCTTCACAATTTGTCCTTGCACCACTAAACACCATACATTTAGTTTTCTTATCATTTAATGATAACTTATTAATATCAAACCATTTTTTTAGCTGAATCAACTCAAGCTCTATTATCCTCAACACTTCCTTCAAGTCTTCTCCTGAACAATATACATTTGTATCATCTGCAATAATAATGAAGATAATGGAATTAGTATGTGGAATGTTCTCTATATCCAACATGATGTATTATTCTAACTGATGACTGTAGTAGGGTCGGTAATTCCACGTTCCAGTACTTAGTCTTTATTTCTCATTGAAATGTATTGTTTTCTAATTATACTAAACTGTATATAATTAAACCAGGTCCATGTTTTGCAGATGTATTATGAAGGACAATAGCACCCCCTAGTGGGCTCATGACTATTGCGACTGCGCACATGAACGTCAGTGACGTCAGTCCGCTGCTGGCGTCCCTGTGGTAGGTGAATTTCCTACAGGCTTTCCCAATATAGTTCGTAAAATATTGTTTTGCAAATATAAATGTCATTTCGGTTCACTTCATAACATTCGTTGAGCTTACATGAGTCATATTTTCCACTTTTTGAAATGTTTTGTTAACTCGTGCACTTTATTTTGTCGAGTGTTTTGCGTGTGACGAGGATTGTAGCCTTTTGGCTAACAAGAGCTAACAATGTCTTGTCCTGTTTTGTTCCCCGATAGATGTTGGAGGCTGGGAAAAGGTAACATTACCAGGTACCCTTCATTTTTTATTGTTTTACACGTTTATAAATAGGAGACATAAGTCTTCACCGTGACATCGTCGGTAGTGATGTGCGGTATAATACTGCAATATCGACATCGCCGATACCAGATATTAGGTGTGTGTGTAAAATTTAAAACAAATATTAATTTAAACCAGGGGTATTAAACTCGTTTCAGGGTTTGTACGGGTGCTTGAAAACCTTGAAAATGCTTGGATTTTAATTAGAGATGTCCGGTAATATCGGCCAGCCGATATTATCGGCCGATAAATGCTTTAAAATGTAATATCGGAAATTATCGGTATAGTTTTTTTTTTATTAACAGTATCGGGTTGTTTTTTTATTTTTATTTTATTTTTTTTATTAAATCAACATAAAAAACACAAGATACACTTACAATTAGTGCACCAACCCAAAAAACCTCCCTCCTCCTCATTCACACTCATTCACACAAAAGGGTTGTTTCTTTCTGTTATTAATATTCTGGTTCCTACATTATATATCAATATACCGTATTTTCCGCACTATTAGCCGCACCTAAAAACCACAAATTTTCTCAAAAGCTGACAGTGCGCCTTTTAACCCGGTGCGCTTTATATATGGATAAATATTAAGATTCATTTTCATAAAGTTTCGGTCTCGTAACTACGGTAAACAGCCGCCATCTTTTTTCCCCGTAGAAGAAGCGCGCGGTGCATGCTGGGATATGTGACGTTTCATTTCCATTTGTGTGTTTATGTAAAGACCCCAAAATGGCACCTATTAAGTGTGTTGTCTGTCTAATTATAAATAATGCAGACGAGGCGTGTTAACTGAGTTCTCAACGTTTACTCACAGCGTGCTCATAACCACATTCTAACTCCCAGCATACAACGCTTCTCAGGGCTACCGCGCATGCGCGTCACTATCGTTGCATGCTGGGTAGTGTAGTTGTTATATTTGCTAGCTCATAACATCACATTAAGAGACACGCTTACGCGCTTAATTCAATACTCGCCGTCATTCCGGGTGGATTGACAAAAGACCTCCAGCCGCTAGATATTGGTGTCAACAGGGCATTCGAAGCTAGACTGCTAACTGCGTGGGAACAGTGGATGACAGAAGGCGAACACACCTTCACTAAGACAGGGAGGCAGCGCCAGACGACGCCAACATCACCTTCACTAAGACAGGGAGACAGCGCACGACATACGCCAACATCTGCCAGTGGATCGTAAATGCCTGGGCAGATATTTCGGTCACAACTGTGGTCCGAGCTTTCCGGAAGGCAGGATTCACAGAACTGCTGGACAACAGCGACACTGACTCCGATGACTTCGACAAGACGGAACCGGCCATTTTGGATCCCACATTTGCCCAACTTTTCAATTCGGACACCGAAGACGAAGAATTCGAAGGATTTACGAATGAAGAATAACTTCAGAAAGTGAGCGCTATGTTTATTTTGTGTGTTGTGACATTAACGTTCGAGCAACATTATGTTGCTATTGCTCTGCACTATTTTGAATTTTACTATGTTTGTGATTGCACATTTGCTTACATTTTGGGACAGAGTTGTTAGAACGCTGGTTTTTAATATATTATTAAAGTTTGACTGACCTATCTGACTGTTTTTTTGACATTCCCTTTAGCGCAGCGTAGGCGCAGCTTATAGTCCGGGGCGGCTTATAGGTGGACAAAGTTTTGAAATATGCCATTCATTGAAGGTGCGGCTAATAACCCGGGGCGGCTTATAGTGCTGAAAATACGGTATATCAATACAGTCTGCAAGGGATACAGTCCGTAAGCACACATGATTGTGCGTGCTGCTGGTCCACTAATAGTACTAACCTTTAACAGTTAATTTTACTCATTTTTATTAATTACTAGTTTCTATGTAACTGTTTTTATATTGTTTTACTGTCTTTTTTTTAATTCAAGAAAATGTTTTCAATTTATTTATCTTATTTTATAATTTTAAAAAAAAGGACCTTATCTTCACCATACCACGACTGTATATATCGGTATCGGTTGATATCGGTAATTAAGAGTTGGACAATATCGGAATATCGGATATCGGCAAAAAAGCCATTATCGGACATCCCTAATTTTAATGTTTTGTTTTCAACATACTTGCCAACCTTGAGACCTCCGAATTCGGGAGATGGGGGGTGGGGGAGGTTGGTGTATATATTCTTAAGTATTAATTTTATATATATATATATATATATATATATATATATATATATATATATATATATATATATATATATATAATCAGTTAATGAATGAGTATATCTGTTCGGCCACCGTGTTCAATGGAGAAGTCTGATCTACAAAACTAGCGGGCAGCATACCCCTTCCCCTTCGAGCTGTCCTGGATGAACTGAAATTATTTTTTTCCAATCATTTTGGAACTTGCAAGCGTACTTCTTCTTACTCGTCGTCGCCATGTCTCTCCTTCGTTCTTCTGCTTCTTCTCTGTTATGTTTTTGGACATTACCACTTGCCGTAGTTTTGAAGCAATGCATGATGGGAATCCGGATGTTGTGTGTCAGTGCATTAATGTGCCGGCTGGAATAAACACACGCTGAGAAATAGCTCCGTGCCTGCCTACTTTATGGGTTATAGATAAACCTATGGATAACGGAGACATATATAATAGTCTCCTTTTCAAAGTTTGAAAAATGCTTGAATTTTGGGTGAAGTGCTTGTAAATGCTTGGAAATGTTCATCATATTTCTAGGCAGTCTGACTCAATAGGCTAATTATAAAATGGGGGGAAAAAATGGTTTCCTTAAAAATAAAAGCTACACGCTTGATCTGTTGGCTTATGCACAAGCCCTTACATTAGGTTGTTGTCAAGAGGACAATGGTGCATCGGTCCATCATGCCGGTAGGTTGTCGCTTTAAAGAACATTGGATGGAAAATGACAAATACAAACTTTGGATAAAATGTGGATCAAGTCCATGTGTAGCCTGCTGCACAGTATGAAATCCAGCTTTTCGCAATAGGAGTCATATGAAAGGTAAGCCGGAGAGATTACTAGCCCTACGAGTTAACTAACGTTAGCTAAAGTTATGTTTTCTAACCTTTTGGTACATGCTAGACCTAAACTGTGAGATCAGCGCTAAATTACATGTTAATTACAGACAGTTATTACGAGCTGTGAAAGGAAAAAAGAGAGCGTTTGTCAATGATAAATTATAATGTTAAGAACTTCCCTCAACTAAAAATCGATTTTTTATCATAGCAACAGTTATAAGGCTAGATATGCTTAATGAAAGGTGACTGAGGTGTTGTGAAACAAACAAAATATTTTCCTTTAATTTATTATCCTTATATTAATGTGGAACAGTTTTGTTAATAAATGAGTGAAATTGACATTTTGAGGGTGCGTGTATTCATATCACATTATGTAGTTTACAAGCACAAATACGGTGTGAATCAATCCGCGCCGTTCAATGTCATTGAGTGCTGTAAGTAAGAAAAAGAACAAGAAATTTGAAAAACCACACCAATGGAGACATGTTCGCAAACACCAATGACATTGAATAGTCTACAGAAACACTGCTTCACTTTCCCCATTCAATTAATGATAACTGCTGGTTCAATGTTAGGCTTAGGTTTTAGCAGATTTTCCGTATTTTTCCTACAGACAGCATTTAGTGACCTCAAACAACAAGGCTATGAATTGATTCACACTGGTTTTCGCCTTTTGAAGGGTACTGGAAAAACTGGAAAATTGATCTTGAAAGTCCTTAAAAAGTGCTTGAATTTGGCCATGGAAAAGGTGTACGAACCCTGTCTTCACCGTGACATCGACGGGAGTGATGTGCGGGTTAATACTGAAATATCGATACCGCCGATACCAGACCTTAGGTATGTGTGTAATTTTTTTTTAAATGTATCCTTTTAAACCAGGGGTATCAAACTTGTTTACATTGAACTCGTTTACATTGAATACTGTAAGACTTTTCTTTCAAGTCAACAGTTACTAAACACTTTCAAATGGTAAATTGCATGTTATTCCTTGATTACATTTATACATTACATTAGTCTGGCAAATGGTAAGCAGTGACCCAAATTATGGACATTTTTAAAACTCAAATATTTTATATTTAATGAAAATTCATGAAAGTGCAGTTTAAATTTGAGGTAGTTTAAAATAATGTGTACCAAAACAAAAATAAGTTTAATGGTCATCTCTGGAAAAAAACGTTTTTATCAACAAACTCAAAAATAATTTGAATAAAAATGTCAGTAGTTTTTTTTTGTACTTACTGCATGCTATATGTCTATAGAGTTCAATCAAAGAAACACAAACAAAACATGTGATTCCGATTAACTTTGTGTTAATGGCTGTCTATTGGTGTTGGCCCTGCGATGAGGTAGCGACTTGTCCAGGGTGTACCCTGCCTTCCGCCCGAGTGCGGCTGGAATAGGCTCCAGCCCACCTTCAGCACTGAAAGGAACAAGCCGTGAAAAATGGATGGATAAATGGAACTTTATAGGTAAATTTAATTTTCCCAGTCTGGACCAATACTTCAGTCACATATAGACATTCTGTGCCTGCGAGTTTTCGAGTTTTTCCCCACCTAACACGAGTTGCCTGCAAAAGTGAGACACTGTCTCCAGCAAGGTGCATTTGAATGAAGTAGCTGCTCCTTTAAAATGTTGCATCAAGTACCGTTGTATCAATAGTGGAGATCAGTGAAGAACATTAAACCTCATGAATCTGTCAATGTTGGTGCTGATTCATAAAATGCATACCAAGATTGTGCTTCATCTCTGCCAACTCCTGCTGATGTAGCCACTGTAATTTTTCAATTTCAATTCTCAGTCGTCTCATCTGAAAACAAGAATAGATTTGACTAAGCAAATGCATGTACTCAAACAAACTGTGCAAGATTGTGCAAACACCTACCTCAGTCAGAGTGTTTCCTGAAGAGCTCTTTGAAAGGTCACTGTAGATTTCAGTCACTGTACCTTTGATTGCATCCATTATCTGGAAAAGACAAAACAAAATCACTCGTCCGGAAGTCTTCTTGCTCTTGCTGCTCGCCGCCGCTGTTTCATTGCCGCTGTTTCGCCGCTCAAAAAGCTAAGTGCTTTCTTTCTATCTGTGTGTTTTACAATTTTGTTTATTCCTTCTCCAACATATTTAGTAGTCTTATCAAACTTAGAAAGCACCCACTCTCTGTTTCACTGCCGCACTTTCAACTCACTAACTGCTAAGCTAGCGAAACTAGTGCCGGTCCGAAGCTACTGTGCGGCGAAGGCAGCTAGCACTCGACTCGGTGAAAGAAACAACAGAGTCTGGTTGCCCCGCTGCTGTTACTTGTGCCTGCTGCTGCATTTTAAAGCTAAGTGCTATTTTTCTATCTGTGTGCTTCTAATTGTTTTACACATTTCTTTAAATCCTTCGCCGACACATTTAGTAGTCTTATCAAATTTACAAGGCATCCATTCTCTGTTTCACCGCCTCACTTTCAGCTTGGTAGTTGCTAAGATAGCAAAGCTAAGCTAGTCCCAATCCAATGAATGAACCGGTTGAGACGCATAATAGATTTAGCCCTTAAGCTAGTCCTACACCCGAGTCTGCCGGACACCACACCTTAGCCATAGGGCACTCGTATCACCCAGAAAAACAGTTTAGTAAACCAGCCATAATTAAGTGTATTCCAGGGGCTCGAGCACCCGACAATGAACCTAATGTTAGGGAAATTACTTGCAACAGTCCTAGTAAACACGTACGACAGGCTAATCGCACCACTAGTTACAAGAACATAGTTGTACACTTCGGCTCCAATCACACTTGGATGAGACAGTCAGAGATTACAAAGAGGAACATAGCAAGGACTTGTAATCTTGCTAGAAAGATGTCTTGGCATCGAGTAGTTGTCTCGGGCCCCCTACCTGCGAGAGGCAATTATGAGAGGTATAGCAGATGTAGTCTCGCTTATCAAGTGGCTGGCTAGTATTTGTAGAGAACAGGGATTAACGTTAATTGATAATTGGCCCACTTTCTGGGACAAACTGGGCTTGCTGAGGAGGGACGGTCTTCACCCTAACCAAAAAGGTGCCATCACTATCTAGAAACGCAGATTACTGGTTGAGTCACACTTGACTAAACTAGAGCAAGCTCAGACACAGGCAATTACAGTGCCTGTCAGCCCGGGTGAGGAGTCAGTTAAGCCAGAACTAACCAGCGCCAGGTTGGAAATTTCCTGGACACATAGCATTACTCATAGAATAATACATCCATCCATCCATCCATCCATCTTCTTCCGCTTATCCGAGGTCGGGTCGCGGGGGCAGCAGCCTAAGCAGGGAAGCCCAGACTTCCCTCTCCCCAGCCACTTCGTCCAGCTCTTCCTGTGGGACCCCGAGGCGTTCCCAGGCGAGCCGGGAGACATAGTCTTCCCAACGTGTCCTGGGTCTTCCCCGCGGCCTCCTACCGGTCGGACGTGCCCTAAACACCTCCCTAGGGAGGCGTTCGGGTGGCATCCTGACCAGATGCCCGAACCACCTCATCTGGCTCCTCTCGATGTGGAGGAGCAGCGGCTTTACTTTGAGCTCCCCCCGGATGGCAGAGCTTCTCACCCTATCTCTAAGGGAGAGCCCCGCCACCCGGCGGAGGAAACTCATTTCGGCCGCTTGTACCCGTGATCTTGTCCTTTCGGTCATAACCCAAAGCTCATGACCATAGGTGAGGATGGGAACGTAGATCGACCGGTAAATTGAGAGCTTTGCCTTTCCGGCTCAGCTCCTTCTTCACCACAACGGATCGATACAGCGTCCGCATTACTGAAGACGCCGCACCGATCCGCCTGTCGATCTCACGATCCACTCTTCCCTCACTCGTGAACAAGACTCCGAGGTACTTGAACTCCTCCACTTGGGGCAAGATCTCCTCCCCAACCCGAAGATGGCACTCCACCCTTTTCCGGGCGAGAACCATGGACTCGGACTTGGAGGTGCTGATTCTCATCCCAGTCGCTTCACACTCGGCTGCGAACCGATCCAGTGAGAGCTGAAGATCCTGGCCAGATGAAGCCATCAGGACCACATCATCTGCAAAAAGCAGAGACCTAATCCTGCAGCCACCAAACCAGATCCCCTCAACACCTTGACTGCGCCTAGAAATTATGTCCATAAAAGTTATGAACAGAATCGGTGACAAAGGGCAGCCTTGGCGGAGTCCAACCCTCACTGGAAACGTGTCCGACTTACTGCCGGCAATGCGGACCAAGCTCTGGCACTGAGCATACAGGGAGCGGACTGCCACAATCAGACAGTCTGATACCCCATACTCTCCGAGCACTCCCCACAGGACTTCCCGAGGGACACGGTCGAATGCCTTCTCCAAGTCCACAAAACATATGTAGACTGGTTGGGCAAACTCCCATGCACCCTCAAGGACCCTGCCGAGAGTATAGAGCTGGTCCACAGTTCCACGACCAGGACGAAAACCACACTGTTCCTCCTGAATCCGAGGTTCGACTATCCGGCGTAGCCTCCTCTCCAGTACACCTGAATAGACCTTACCAGGAAGGCTGAGGAGTGTGATCCCACGATAGTTAGAGCACACCCTCCGGTTCCCCTTCTTAAAGAGAGGAACCACCACCCCGGTCTGCCAATCCAGAGGTACCGCCCCCGATGTCCACGCGATGCTGCAGAGTCTTGTCAACCAAGACAGCCCCACAGCATCCAGAGCCTTAAGGAACTCCGGGCGGGTCTCATCTACCCCTGGGGCCTTGCCACCGAGGAGCTTTTTAACTACCTCAGCAACCTCAGCCCCAGAAATAGGAGAGCCCACCACAGACTCCCCAGGCACTGCTTCCTCATAAGAAGATGTGTTGGTGGGATTGAGGAGGTCTTCGAAGTATTCCCTCCACCGATCCACAACATCCGCAGTCGAGGTCAGCAGAACACCATCCCCGCCATACACGGTGTTGATAGTGCACTGCTTCCCCTTCCTGAGGCGGCGGATGGTGGTCCAGAATTGCTTCGAAGCCGTCCGGAAGTCGTTTTCCATGGCTTCCCCGAACTCCTCCCATGTCCGAGTTTTTGCCTCTGCGACCGCTGAAGCCGCACACCGCTTGGCCTGTCGGTACCTGTCCGCTGCCTCAGGAGTCCTATGAGCCAAAAGAACCCGATAGGACTCCTTCTTCAGCTTGACGGCATCCCTCACCGCCGGTGTCCACCAAAGGGTTCTAGGATTACCGCCACAACAAGCACCAACTACCTTGCGGCCACAGCTCCAATCAGCCGCCTCGACAATAGAGGCGCGGAACATAGTCCATTCGGACTCAATGTCCAGCACCTCCCTCGTGACATGTTCAAAGTTCTTCCGGAGGTGGGAATTGAAACTCTCTCTGACAGGAGACTCTGCCAGACGTTCCCAGCAAACCCTCACAATGCGTTTGGGCCTGCCAGGTCTGTCCGGCATCCTCCCCCACCATCGCAGCCAACTCACCACCAGGTGGTGATCGGTAGAAAGCTCCGCCCCTCTCTTCACCCGAGTGTCCAAAACATGAGGCCGCAAATCCGATGACACAACTACAAAGTCGATCATGGAACTGCGGCCTAGGGTGTCCTGGTGCCAAGTGCACATATGGACACCCTTATGCTTGAACATGGTGTTCGTTATGGACAATCTGTGACGGGCACAAAAGTCCAATAACAAAACACCGCTCGGGTTCAGATCCGGGCAGCCATTCTTCCCAATCACGCCTCTCCAGGTTTCACTGTCGTTGCCAACATGAGCATTGAAGTCCCCCAGTAGCACGAGGGAATCACCCGGGGGAGCACTCTCAAGTACTCCCTCGAGTGAATCCAAAAAGGGTGGGTACTCTGAGCTGCGGTTTGGCGCGTAAGCGCAAACCACAGTCAGGACCCGTTCCCCCACCCGAAGGCGGAGGGAAGCTACCCTCTCGTCCACCGGGTTGAACTCCAACGTACAGGCTCTGAGCCGGGGGGAAACAAGAATTTCCACCCCAGCCCGTCGCCTCTCACTGCCGGCAACGCCAGAGTGGAAGAGAGTCCAGCCCCTCTCGAGAGAACTGGTTCCAGAGCCCTTGCTGTGCGTCGAAGTGAGTCCGACTATATCTAGCCGGAACTTCTCCACTTCGCGCACTAGCTCAGGCTCCTTCCCCCCCAGCGAGGTGACGTTCCACGTCCCAAGAGCTAGCTTCTGTAGCCGAGGATCGGACCGCCAAGTGCCCTGCCTTCGGCTGTCGCCCAGCTCACATCGCACCCGACCTCTATGACCCCTGCTATGGGTGGTGAGCCCATTGGAGGGGGGACCCACGTTGCCTCTTCGGGCTGTGCCCGGCCGGGCCCCATGGGGTCAGGCCCGGCCACCAGGCGCTCGCCATCGTGCCCCACCTCCGGGCCAATACATGACTCACATAATGTTTTTGCTGTAGGGACTGTGCCAGAGTTAGACATGCATTCTACATAGGTGGCAAAATATTAAGCGTTAAATCTACCGCAGCACCAAGCAAATACTCTCAAGATCACCGCCATATCAATTCCTAGATGTGATCAAAATTATTTAAGGCGCACCACAAGAAATAGACGTAACATTATTAATATCAGTACTACGAATACCATTAACGAAAATGCCTCAAAACAGCCCACTACCAATAATATGGGATTTTTGAACATCTGATCATTGCCTCCCAAAGCGCCATTAGTTAATGAGGTCATGAGAGACAACAATTTTAACGTCATTGGTCTCAGTGAGACTTGGCTAAAAAAGATGAAATGTTTCTACTTAACAAAGCATCTCCTCCTAAGTATATGAGTACACATATTGCCCGTTCCCTTAAAAGGGGTGGAGGGGTTGCACTAATATCCAATGAAAACCTTAACCTGAGCCCTAACCTAAAAAATCATTTGAAATGCTTACTATGAGGTCTGTCACACCGCTACCTCTCCATCTGGCTCTTATCTATCGTCCCCCCTGGGCCTTATTAAGACTTTATGAGCGAATTTTCAGAGTTTGTTGCTGATCTATTGACGCACGCAGATAATATAATTTTAATGGGGGATTTTAATATCCATATGAATACCCCGTCAGACCCTCCGTGTATGGCGCTCCAGACTATAGTTGATAGATGTGGTCTTACACAAACAATAAATGAACCCACGAATAGCAACGGTAATACGATAGATCTAGTCCTTGTCAAGGGTGTCACCATCTCTAAAGTTAAGGTACTCCCGCCGTACACTAAAGTACTCTACCTCATAAAATTCGAAGTTCTGACTCATTGTCAACTAACTACTAATAAGCAATGCTTTAGCAGCCGCCACATTAATGATACGACTCTTGCTGGCCTATTTGCCTCAGTATTGGCACTATTTCCAAATGATGTGGGCTCCATCAGTAACCTCAATTACAACTTTAACAAAGTCCTGCACAACAGCAATGATAATTTAGCACCGCTAAAGCTTAAAAAGGCCCCTAAAAGGCATAACCCTTGTTTCACAGAAGAAACATATCTCCTAAACTATCATGTAAAAAACTGGAACACAAATGGCGTGCGACTAAACTTGAGGTTTTCCTTAGTTTAATAATTTATAAATACGCTCTTACCACAGCTAAAACTAATTACAACTCAAATCTCATCCGCCTCAATAAAAACGATCCTAAATATTTGTTTAATACAGTAGTGTCGCTATCCCAAAAAGAGACTTCTCCCAGCAGCTCCACCCACTCGGCTGATGACTTTATGCAATTCTTTACTAAGAAAATTGAACTAATTAGAAAGAAGATTAAAGATAGCGCGTCCCAGCTCCAATTGGGTTTTATTAACGCAGATACGAATGAATGTATGACGGATATTGAGCTCCAAAATAATCTCTCTCTTTTTGAAGAAATAACATTACAAGAACTCCTGCGACTAGTAAATGGGGAAAAACAGACAATATGTTTACTTGACCCACTTCCTGTGAAACTTATCAAGGAGCTGTTTGTATTATAAGAACCGTCAGTGATTAATATTATTAACTTATCACTTTCCTCTGGTACTGTTTCCCTAGCATTCAAAACAGCGGTTATTCACCCTCTGTTCAAAAGACCTAACCTCGATTCTGACCTCATGGTAAAGTACTGGCCAGTGTCTCACCTTCCCTTTATCTTGAAAATCCTCGAAAAAATTGTTGCACAGCAGCTAAGTGAACCCTTAGCATCTATCATAATAAAACAAAACTCACGACAGGAGGAAACAGCGTCCACATGAAGAATATCAATTCCAAACAAAGTCTCGACCAAGAATGGTGGCTCACACTCAACTTAAATGGTCTTAATCACCAACAGAAAACAGGTGAGGGGAAAAGTGCTTGAAGGCATGTGTAATCGGGCAAGTCCTACAATTGTATTACATTTTTGAATGCCTCTGGACATTGCATTTAATGTTTTTTAATGCCATTTAAGGCTTTAATTTTCCCAAAATCCATGTAATGACTTAATGCTTTTTAATGCCCCGCCGAAACCCTGTAATATTGCTTACTTTGTTTGTGTACTTGGCAATATCCGCTGCTACATCTGCTGAGGCTGTCGAGATATATTGCTCGCTTTCGACCGATGTCGATGAAGATGATGTTGCTAAGGCGGCACTACTTGACACCAGGGTGACTGCTGTTGTAGTCAATGATGTGTCCTTCACATGGACAGCTGTCGGGAATAAGAAAATGTTGCATTTGTAACAATCAATTTGATTTGGGCCGTATTCAATTTAGGATGTTATGTACCTTTAATTGCCTGTCTGGTCTGATAACGTGTGCTTTGTGAAGAGGCTGAAGACGAAGACACTAAGCCGTTGTCGGACGCTTGAGTCTGGCCTTGTCTGGGCGACGACGCTTGAATTTGTGGGGGCGCTACAGGCTGCTGGCTCTGTTGCTGACGCGCGGTCAACTTCTGCGAGGGGCTCTGGAGCTTGACAGTGGAATTCCACACTGCATTGGGATTCTGCGCCGCAGGCGCAGCAGTCTCTCTTGGCAGCAGAGGGCGCTGTTTTTTCAATGTCGGGGCGGTGGATAATGAGGAGGAAGAGGAAGAAGAGGGTGGGGTTGCAGGGGCACTGGAGACAGTGGCAAGGCTAATATTTGCTGGAGTGAAGGAGATCATGGTGACTGGAATGGCCATGGGGGACTGCGAGGAAACACTGGAGGGTGTGGAAGGGGTTGTGCTGTTTTGAGATGGGAGTGTCGTGGGAGTCAGGGATTTACCTTCAGAAGAAATACAATAGATTTGTTATGTGCATTTTTGACATCTCACCAATAAAGACCGCTCACCTTCTGGTTTACTGGCAGATGACTCTTTAACGGTGTCTTTCCTGCGTCTTCTCTTATTCTTAGTCCCTTGTTCCTCCCCGAGGTCAATGACCAGCTCCCTCTCTGAATCGGAATCCTCCAAAGGCACACGTTGCTTCACCTCTTCTTGCACCTGACTCTTCTCCCGAGACACAGGCGACGTTGCAGGAGATTTGGTCTTCTCTGGACTATCTTTCTCTGTGCTTACTTTGTCTTCAGTCTGAACTTCTAATGGTGTCGCACTAGCATCCGCTGCTGCAGAGTCCGATACGATAGAAACATCGGGTTTGTCCACATGGCCTGGAGATGGTTGGTCTTTGTCCATAGTCTCCTTTTGGAGTTCTTCAGCTGGCGAAGGATCTTTGGGGTCTTTGACCTTTTGCCCCTCATCACTGGCATACTCACTGTCGCTCAATTCTGATTTATCAGAGTCGTCAGAGTCACTGGGTTCTACACCTTTGTACACATCAGCAGAGATTTCGTTGATGCCTGAAAAGCAAAAGGGAGAGCCACCAATCAGGAGTAATAAAACGAGATGTTGTGTAACATTTAGTGCTGTCAGTTAATTAGAATGTGCAATTAGTACATTTTTTATTCACACCTAAAAAAATGCTAAGAAAAGCCCTCAACTTGAGGAATTTTCCTTTAAAATTAATGACATCATAATTGACAAAGAAGAAAATTGCTTTACAAAGTAATTTATTGTTTTTTACAGACTTAAAAAGAAGCAGTCCGTTTTATTTCCGAAAATAAAACATCAGGACCATACAAAATGTTGAAGTCAACACATCAAAAAACTGTTAGAACAATTGAATGTTGAAATTAAAATTAAAACAACATTCGGTAACACTTTACAATAAGTGGACACTATTAAGTATTAATAAAGCATTATACTAAATTCATGATTTATAAAGCAGATTCATAATGCAGTTTATAAACAATGTTATACATATGACCATTATAATATATCTGAATACTGTATGTGTAAGTGTGTGTATAAATGCCTAGAGAGATAACTAAATGTCTTATTTACATACACTTTCTAAATGGTCAAATATTGACAATTCCTAATTATATTGTATGAATGCTGAATCAATCATGTATAAAATATAAGAATGCAACCATTAATAGTTTTATAGATGAGCCTAATACACTCATGAGTAAATCATTTATAGTTGTTTATAAACTGCATACTAAGGAGAATTTGTCGTAAATATGCTTTACAAGTTATGAATTCAGTATTTACTCATGCTTTATTAATGCTTAATAGTGTGTACTTACTAAGTGTTACCAAATGTTTTAATTTTAAATTTAACATTCAATACTTACTCAGAAAATTCCCTATGTAAGTGTTTTCTGATTTTAAATATAATGTAGACATCATTGTACATGTAATATATCTCTATATTGAAGCACATATTGTCACGGCTGGTTATGTTGGGTTTTGTTAGTGTTCTTCTGTGTTTAGTGCTTGTTCCTGTCCTGCGCTCTTATTTTGTTGGCACTTCCTGTTGTGTTGGTGTTTTTTCATAACTGCTTTTCACATGCCTTCAAGCACTTCCCTTCACCTGTTTTCTGTTTGTGATTAAGGCTTATTTAAATTGAGTGTGAGCCACCATTCTTTGTCGGGACATTGTTTGTTTGTTGAGACTAGCTGATTTTCCACATGGAAACAGAACTTCTGGATTCGTCTCCTCGATTCCAGTTTATGTAAGACCTTTTGCTTTACTGCCCTGTATAGTCTTCCTCCCGGCTAAGGTAGCCAATCTGTTCTTTTTTATCTTATTTTACCTGTTGCAGTATTTTTCGCGCTGCAATATTTTGTTCTTTTTTATGCACCGTAGTTTTTTTTGTTATCTACTTAAATGTTGCTCTTAATCCCTGTTTTGAGCAATAAATACCCCTTTTTACTTCACGCGCCAACCTCGTTCATCTGCATACCTAAAATCACTACAACAGCCGGCGTCTCCCATGACGCACAGTTCATCACCGCATGACAGAATGTCCCAACAAAGAATGTTGGCTCACATTCAATTTAAATAGTCTTAATCACAAACAGAAAACAGGTGAGGGGAAAAGTGCTTGCAGGCATGTGTAAAGTAGTTATGAAAAAACACCAACACAACAGGAAGTGCCACCAAAATAAGAGCGCAGGACAGGAAAAAGCACTAAACACAGAAGAACACTTAACAAAACCCAACATAAAGGCACAGCCTGGTGCAACCAGCCGTGACACATATGTGTTAAAACAGTGTAAAGTAATATTAATGCGTGTCAAAAGACACCCAGAAGTGAAATAATTTCTCTATAATAATATAGAGTGATGCAAATCATCTACTCTATGCTAAAAACATTTAAACTTATACAAACCATTAACACACTTGATAGGTTTAAGTTCATTATGAATATTTTACACTACTCGTTACATATAATTCAGCCTATCCCCACTATTTAAAGTCGCTAACATCACCAGCCAAGTTTTGTTACAGAGGAAAACCTTTTAATTGCTGTGGCTACTTAGTAACTTTGTGTTGCATGGCGGTAGTATTGTTGCTATCGGTCAAACACAAGAAGAAGGCTAGTTAACTCGTAGACATACAGCGAGAGCAATGTTAGAGATTAAGAATTAGATTAACACGATTAAAAAACAACGCCCTAAACATAATTATATAATCGTAATTTACGCAAAAATTTGGCACTCCTCGTAACATTATTGTATGATAAAAAGTGTACTGACCAAGCTGTGCCTTACAACTTTCAATGGTTTTGTCCAAATTTAACTGGAAACGACTCTTGATTTGTCTTTTTGGAGAGGTGAGAACAGGCGTGGTTCCCAGCTTCTGTTGAACGGTTTCACTTAGTTCTTTTAGGTCCATCTCTGCCTTACTCCGATCTGAAAGTATACTTCATAAATTAATCTTTTGCAGCACATGCACACACATAATTAAAAAAAAATCCTGTGTAGTGGTACCTCAGGTTTTGTTTTTTTGCAATCTCAAAAGGTTAGGTGAAAACAGAATCATACAAAAACCAAAGCAATTTTTCCCATAGAAAATAATCCAATTCATCCATTCGAGACACCCAACAATATTAACATACCGCATTCTATAGAGGAGTGGTGTCCCAAGTAAAGCCAGGGGCCATTTTTGGCCCACAGCAAGTTTTTCTTATTGGCCCTCAACATGTTCTGAAAATTAAATACATTCTTTAATAATGAGGTATACTATATAGAACACTAAGAACTATTTGCTTTGTCACCTACAACACAAAAGTTAACATAATGGGTTTTTTTTTTTAAATAGCTTAGCATATAGTAATGTACATTGAATTGGTTTTAGCATATTTAGGACCTGATCTACTAAAAGTTTGCATGTATTAAGAAACCTGCAAACTTGATAGAACACACAAAGCTGATCTACTAAGCTGGTGGGCAGAGGATTGCATATTTTGAATGAGCAAAATAAGGAGCACAATCCATTTAGCGTGTCTGTCTTCATAAATATTCAGAAATGTTGATCATCAGAACACCCACTATATTGGGAGGAGAAAATGTAAATATAATTATTTAGCACACACATTGGGATTTATCAACACTAAAACTTTTCTGCAGCTGCTGTTTTGCGTCAATATTTAGTACGTCTAGAAAGGAAGTTACGCAGAAGTGGCTGTGTCAAAGGAGGCTATTGTGCTGCAGCTCCATTCTACGTATGCTTGTCTACGTATATGGACTGAGGGGCTTATTAAAACTATTTAAATTGATGCGTTGTCTGATTGTGTTTTCTTAATGTTTTGTTTTTTTCATATATAGGAAAATAATCTCTTGCAATATGCATTTTCTTGTTTTTGGAACATTTTAGAGCACTCTCGCAGTTAGTGCCAGCACCTCTCGAAAAGGTGAGCATTCAAAAAAAATGTTGTTCCATTGTAGTTGCAGTGCAGGACTGCTTCTAAAATGCCCATAAAAAGTGGTACATGTCTGCCGCATGTTACAAAACATTGCAAAACGCCACAGGTGGGAGCATGAAAACAAGAATGTGCAGCAAACGAGTGTTTCCATCGTACACGCAAAGGACCTCATTTGAATATGACGTATGCACCACTTTTGTTATCAAGTGTACATGCAGTTTTAGTAGATCACAGGCAACACGCACACTAATAATACACACAATTTTATAGTTTGCAAACGCTGTTTAGCGCGTGGTATTTGGATCTTAGTAGATCAGGCCCTTAATGTACTAAAAGTAGCCTCCAGTATTCTTTTATTTTTCACTATGCGGCCTTCAGTGTAATATAATGTAGCAATAAGTAACTATAATTATTTCATCCATCCATCCATTTTCTACCGCAAGTCACTTGCTTATATTGATACATGTGTTTTTGTCTGCAATATTGTTCAATTAAGGACACTTACTGCATATGTCTAGCTTGTTGTGTCGCTGCAGGCTAACCCATAGATGCCATGTTTACCTTTTATAAATGACCTAACTAAAATTGAAGAAGACCAACCTTGTGTGCTTATTGGAGGACATTTAAATGTTAACTGGCTGTCCTGCTTTGCACAAATAAACGCGCTGCAGGACTGCTTGTAGCGGAGAATTTTGATACAAGACGATATAAGAAGATACTTTTTTTTTGTTGATTTTGGACCAATATCAATATTGGATCAGGACACCCCTAATTTTAGATGCAGAAAATAATGCGAAGTACATATAAAATTGATAAGAACAATTTTAACATCACTTTTACCTTTACTAAAGACTCTTGTTGGCGAAGATGACGATAAGCAGAGAGAAAGGAAGCGAGCTGACAGCCACACAAATCATCTTTGTACTTTGCAACGAGTTCTTTCTTGAATTTTATACTGTTTCTAATAGCGTTACTGCTTTTTTTGCAGTTGTACTTAATAAAAAAAGTAAAGAGATGCTGCAGAATGATACATGCAAATCAACTAGTTTGTTACAAACAATATTTGGCAGTATGATAACCGAGACAAACTTTAGGGGAAAATGTTTGTCGATAACTTAATAATACGAACACAGAGGTACCACTGGATTTCTTCCATATTGCAAAATCATGAGAAAATAACCTAGATTCAGGTTCAGAATGCTGCCTGTCAGTTGTGTCTTCTCCTGTTTGGCATTGCCAAGTGATTGCGATTGAAAAGGTTTGGAGCTGTCCAACAAATTGGGGGCTTGACCAGATCGACAATGAGCAGTGGATGCTGCACAGAGAGATTTACCAATATTTAAAAATAGAGCAGATATCCAGTTGAATTGTATACCATTAAAAAAAGGTCACACATTACCCGTTGAGTCTATTAACTCTTCTCCTATACTACCCTGGCTGTTTGGGGCTTTAATCTGGGACTTGTCTGTTGCATCCTCCCCATCTGAACCTGTGTGGGCAGAAGAGTTGGTGCTCATGGGTGATCGAGGCATGTCTCCAGGCAGTCGACGACCAACAGTGATCCCTCCAATGCTACTTCCACACAACACGGTTCTGGTTAGGGAGATCTTTGGGGATGCAGTCATATCAAAGCTTAGCTTGATCTTTTCCTGTTTCTCAAACTTGACAGGAGTGGATAAGGGGTCGGAAGGGTCCTGCAGCATTTGAAAGCTGTCGTCCGGAATGTAGGGAGTCCTGAAAGGGGCATAGTTAAAAACTCTAAACTTCTTCCTCATGTTCTCCACATAGACTTCCATCTCTTGCATGGCACTGTTGAAGATGCTTTTAGTCTTCTTCACAGAGAATGGTATCTCTTTGGACATGAGGTAACAGTTATTCAAAGGGACCCAAGCCCTATAGGATCACATGAAAGGTTAATGACAAAAAGCTTGACAATGCACTAGTCATTCAATATGTGAAGTACACAGAACAGAGACCTGTCATGCTGACCAAAGAAGCGAGCGTCCACTTGGCCATCTTTATCTCGCAGAGCTTTAGCAGGCCAAAAGGGAAATCCTTTTAATTTAGCCCACACCAGAGGATGCGGATTACTCTGCACAGACAATACATTTGAAAGTAAGCACCAAGTACTCTACTGGTGAATGTTGGAAGCAGTAGACAAACTCACACACGGTTCACAGAACCAGTTGTCCCTCTTTTGGCAAGCAGACAAATAACACTCAGGACAAACTTCAATCTCATTCATCTGCAGAAAAAAAGAGAACATTAAGTTTGCCGAACCAGTCACTAAAAATTAATCTTCAATACAAGAAATGACACAGACCGCATATTCACCTCATGTTCACAGATCTTAACGATAACTTTAGCAGTGGCTGTCAGTTTGTGATTTCCTAAAAAGAAACCAAACAGTTACACCATTTATTGTAGTTATTTTAAGGGGACCTATGATGAGGATTTTAGTCTTTTCTGACTTATAAAGATTACATTAGCTATGTCCACATGGACAAATTTAATCAGATTAAAAGCCTAACCGAAATAGAAATGCTTCATGTAAACACGCCATTCGGAATATTCTAACCCCATCACACACATTCGGATCAAAATTTAATTCCGATCAAGACGGGTGGTTTATGCCAAACGTCATTATGATTGTAGGGCATGAAAACACATCTTCCAAAAATTGGGTTGAAATTATCTTTACTGCGCATGTCTTTGATGTCAACTATACTTGATACTGGGTGACTCCCCCAGGAAGGGGGTGGGGGGTCACCCACTTCTGCGGTCCTCTCCAAGGTTTCTCATAGTCATTCATATTGACATCCCACTGGGTTGTGAGTTTTTCCTTGCCCTTATGTGGGCTCTGAACCGAGGATGTCGTTGTGGCTTGTGCAGCCCTTTGAGACACTTGTGATTTAGGGCTATATAAATAAACATTGATTGATGATTGATTGATACTTTGGTGGTGGAGTGGGCACTAAATTAAATAGTCTCGGAATGAAGCGATTGTCTTGCTGCTGTCTCCCCCCATTCAACATTTACATGCGTAGTGTTATATGCTGTTGAGTTTGTTGCTTTAAAACGAGACTAGCTAAAACTAAAATATGGTATGGTGTGTCATGTGTCGATACAACAATAAAAGAAGGGATTCAGTGGTCTAACGACCTGTTCTATTCATGACTTTACATCTACTCCAAGTGCTAACTGCTAGCCTCAGACCCATATAAATAATGTTGAAACATGAAGATGCGCCGGACCCCATACATAATTACAACATAAAAAACACAGAACAGCTTCATTTAAAAAAAGAGGTAAAACAAAAGTAGTGAACAAAAGGAGAAAATGATACCCTACCATATCAAGTCAAATAAATACTGCGATAACGACGGACAAGCAAAAATGCACAAAGCCATGTTTGTTAACAGTAGAAGTCTAACGCTTCTTCAGCACCTGCAATGAGCGAACTCGTCCAAAAGAGTGCACCATAGCACAACTAATAACACACCTTTCCGTTTATGTTAGGTTCTGCTCATGTCAAAGTAAAGTATTCCGATTTAAGGTGTGATGCATGAAAATACTCGTCATAATAAGATCATTTTTTTCAGGGTCCATGTACACGGTAACATTCTAATCTGAATGATGATCAGAATAGATAAATGTTGTCCATGTACATGTGACTAATGTCGGGCACTCGTATTAAAGAATGCCAAAGCGTCAAATCATAAGGTTCATGCATTTGGATGCCTCTGCTTGAGGTATTTTGCAGTCTGGCTACGGTGTGACATCTCAGTGAGGTGGACGTAATTATGTAGACATAATGTAAAGCCATTAGCCAAAGGATGAGGAGTTCTGTATGAGGCCAGCTGAGTCTGAGGAAACAAGAAAATGTAGGATAAAGTATTATTTTTATCTAGTCTTGGCATGTGCACAATAACACCAACGTGTGACATGCAATGACATAAGTGCTGGTAAAAGCATCTTTTTTTATGTGGCTCTGTATCGATAAGAAAGTTTGCACATGTACCTAATGGTGTGACTGGGTGACTTCATAATCATGTTTGTGAAGTTTATTCTCGACCATGAAAAAAATAGCGGCGACGTTCGTCTTCAATATATATATTTAACAGTACATTTTCAAAAGATACATTTGGATATTTTTGGACAGGGTGGGACGAAGTTTCATTTGCAAACTGGGAATGCTTCAACAAATAAACATCTTGCAGACATACGCAGAAAGTAGGTTATAAATGGGACTGTGGGGCAAAATTTACACCAAAGCATATACAACACATACGATCTCGACCAGTGGTTCCAAGTACCACCTCAGAAAACACTTTGCTCTCTCTCCACCACAATGACCAACATTAAAATACAGTAGCGTAGTAGGCTTAAGTATTCATTAAAAACAAGGCAGACGTTTTATTTAACAAGTATATGTGCTATTTTGGCAACTGTAACATTACGTACAGTTTGAACCGTAACACTGTTTGAATATAGGAAAATAAAACCTTTTTAATATATATATATATTTTTTTATATTGTAATGGAGTGGGTCCTTTGTTATGTTATGGTTCACTAGTAGTTTATTCAATGTTTAACAGATGTTGTGGTTTTCCATGGCCTTGAAGGCATCATTGTTATGTGCAGTTTTCTCTACCAATGTTTGTCTTTGTTTTAAAGTTAAAGTCCCATAAATAGTCACACACACACTAGGTGTGGTAAAATGATCCTCTGCATTTGACCCATTCCCACGTTCACCCCCTGGGAGGTGAGGGGAGCGGTGAGCAGCAGCAGGGGAGTGGTGAGCAGCAGCAGTGGCCGCGCTCGGGAATCATTTGGTGATTTAACCCCCAATTCCAACTCTTGATGCTGAGTGGGTCCCATTTTTATAGCCTTTGGTATGACCCGGCCGGGGTTTAAACTCATGACCTTCCAGTCTCAGAGCGGCAGGGCCGGCCCGTGGCATAGGTCGTATAGGCAAATGCTAAGGGCGCCGTCCATCAGGGGGCGCCACGCCAGTGCCACAAATGTTGGAGAAAAAAAAATAAAAGAAGAAGTTGGTACTATTATTTCTAAATACAAAAAATAATCCCACGTTAATTAAAATGCAAAGTAAAGCCTATTTAATAGAAATATTATTTGTTACAACATTACGCCTCCTCCCCCCGCACGGTGCGCCCCCTCCCTTCCCGTAACATGACTCTTTTTGGACGTCACCACATCAAAAAATCAACACAAGATGCCAAAACTGTCAGGTGCCCAGGGAAGAAAAAAGAGAAAAGAAGAGGAGGAGAAACGAGAAAAGACAGAGGTAGCAGGTAGGTAACGTTAGCCTACATGAAATTATTTGTCTGTTACAGAATGTGATAGTAACCTGGCTTTTTAGCATTAAGCTAATGTTACATGATTCGGCAATTGCTAATCAATAAATAGCTAGTTCTGTTTTAACGTCGGGTTAATATTGTGGAGGGGGCTAAATTGTTATGGAAAATAATAATGTAACGTTAGGTATAATTACAGTACTCCCACCTTACATTCCTCAGGGACATTTCTTTCTTTCTTTAGTTTATTTCGAACATGAACACACTTACATCATAATACATCACACAATTTCATATCATTTCATTTTACATCATGCCCGAAAAGGAGTAGGAAGAAGCAAAGCTTATTTAATCCTACCCCTTTCCCACTTCAAAGCGTTTACAAATATATAGAATCATTTACTGACCTTTTTATATAATAAAATCACATCTATGAATTAGTATACAACAGTTTTGTAATATGTAATTAATTAATTAATTCAGTCATTATTAACATACTGAGATGAAGAATATCTTATTTTCAATAAGGTTGAAAGTATTTCTCATAATTCTTCTTCTTTGTACTCTGTAAGCACTATTATTTTGAACAACCTCTTATACTGGATCATATCAGTACAATTTTTAACTTCTTTACTTAATCCATTCCATAATTTAATTCCACATACTGATATGCTAAAAGTTCTAAGTGTTGTACGTGCATATAAATGTTTGTATTAGATCTTTTAAGCAGGTGTTTTTTGTTTACATTGTTATTGCCTTCTGGTTAGCTAATGTTTGCCCTGCAGGTAATCGTCACTTTTCCACCCCTTTATATATTAGGTATAGTTGTAAGTAAAAAAAAAAAGGTCAAAGACAAAGCTATTCGGGTTCTTGTGAGTATATACACTTCACTGCCGATGTGGGGGGGCGCCACCTAAAATCTTGCCTAGGGCGCCAGATTGGTTAGGGCCGGGCCTGCAGAGCGGACACACTAACCACAGGGCCACAGAGCAGGTTTTCATGTGTTCTGCGAGTTGATTGGCTGGGAAAGGATGGACGTAAGCAGAAATGGAGATCATTTGTTTCCCACGCGTGTTGATTAATAGAAATGACGGAGTAAGACGGTTCTGTTTATTTTGGAGTAGACTGGCCTACAGTAGTGGAATTGTAATAACTTCCATTGAAGGCTGATAAACCTTTGATAAAGGCTGGAGTCACGTCATTACAATAAGTGTTTTTTGGGTGTACCACTAGATATAGTTTCAGAATCGCTGATACAAACCACAAGGAACTGTTGTAAATGTAGATAAAAAAAATCATCATCGGTCCCCTTTATTGATAATGATTTTTTTATATATTGGGTTAAAAAATGGATGGATGGATGGTTATTGAGGTTTTTTTTTTTGTTTTGTTTTTTTTAAGTAATATGCAGAGAAAACTTTTGATGTCACAATATGGTGATATAGTAATAGAAGAGACTAAAATATGCAACACACCTCCGTTGTATATTATGCAGTTGTGCAAAATCCACTTTGCATCTGCCAAGAAGGCCTCTGTGCAGCCGTACATTTTCTTCTTGACGTTCTGTGTTGCAAAGAACAAACAGAGTTAGTACAGCAGAGAAGTTGTGAACGTATGTATATTTTAAATATATTTGCTGACTATTCACAGTGACGTGCGGTCAGGGGAAGGCAGGCCATCATCATTACAAATAGAAAAACGAATGATAAAATAAACATTTGTTATAGGAAATTAATAATATGAACATTTCATATGGTTATTGTGACCAAAATTATCACAGTTATCATTAACACGGTATTGCTGAATGTGTTCAAAAAAATACTTATAAACACTGAAATCTTTTCAACAAAGTTCTATAAAAAAAATACATAAACAGACACAATATACTTTTATTGGCAAAAGAGCATTAAATATTGTTCTGACTCTTTATTAACCATATTGTTACTTGAGTGTTTAAATATGTTTATCTTCTTCCATTTTAACTTAGAGGTTTTAGTGAGTTTCTTAATGATGAAGGTAAATGGTGGTTGCACGTTTCACTTTCAGTTTATGTAACCTCAGGTGGGATCACTTCCTGTTTAGACGCACCATCTACAACTGTCCTAAGACAGCCAAGCCTGCAGGTTCAATGTATAACATTGAATAGCTTAGTTTTTCTCTTAGTTGTTTAAACAAATTTAAGATTGGGGAATGTCGTTTGTAATGGGAGAAAGACGTTAATGTGTCTTAGGATAGGTCTTTATTGTCATTGCAACAAGTACAACGAAACTATGTTTTCAGCACAAACCCGTTCAAGATTAGACAAACAAACAGTGTACAGGGTTACAGAACAGGAACGCTGATGGGTCGCCACGAGGCGCCCTGTAAAAGGTGGGAAAAAGGTATAACGCTGGGGAAGAAGATGAGTAAAAAAAAATACAATCTAGACTGAGCTCCTAAGGGGGCCTAGTCTGGAGTGGGAACAAATCTCCATGCCATGCACACATAAAAATGTTACATTTAATCACGACAACTCGCAACAGGGGGGGGGGAGTTGGAGCCCTGGAGGTCGACTGCTGCTATGAAGCGCTGCCAGCCGTACATCACCCCGAAGGGGAATCAAGCGCTTTGAGTACCTTGACGGTAGAAAAGCGCTATACAAGTATAACCCATTTATCATTTATTTATTTACATAGAGATAGTGTGTCATGAGATATAAATTGAATTAAGGACTTAAAAGAAACTAAATGACCTCAAATATAGCTACAAATGAGGCATAATGATGCAATATGTACATATAGCTAGCCTAAATAGCATGTTAGCATCAATTAGCTTGCAGTCATGCAGTGACCAAATATGTCTGATTAGCACTCCACACAAGTCAATAACATCAACAAAACTCACCTTTCATGCACAACGTTAAAAGTTTGGTGGACAAAATGAGACAGAAAAAGAAGTGGCATAAAACACGTCCTAGGAAGTCGGAGAAAGTTATACATGTAAACAAACTACGGTGAGTTCAAGGACCGCCATAATTAGTAGGACAAAACGCCGCTCGCCAAATACTCTAATCAGTGAAGCATGTTTAATATAAACAGTGTGCTTTATAACAATTAGGGAGGTTTGTGTCATGTTTGTCCTCCTTCAGAAACCATATTAAAACAAAAAATATATTTTTTCCCCTCATCTTTTTCCATTTTTCATACATTTTTGAAAAAGCTCCAGAGAGCCACTAGGGCGGCGCTAAAGAGCCGCATGCGGCTCTAGAGCCGCGGGTTGCCGACCCCTGGTCTAGGGTTTCACTATACCTGGATCTGCTTAGCACACAGCTTCTAAAACTTTTAGCTCATCCTCCGTATATTTAAGCTAAAAAATATAAGGTTCTGATTATCATTTGTCCCAAAGTAGTCGTTATTGACTCTCACAAAGTCTGCCATGATTAATGGTAGTTGCGGTCTGTGACGGAAATAGCGAATGTTGCTACGCGTTATGTAAAAATCAATACGCCCAGGAACGAAGTTCTGGTAATGCCTTAAATTAACAGAATACTGTAAATATAACATGTTATAATGAATTTTCCTGTTGCTACATTACATACATACTTACAGCATGTATAAAACATTGTTGGATGTTTTTTCGAGGACTTTATAGGTATCCCAATTACTTGAATTGTTAGTCGCCTCTTGCTGGCAGTTTTTCTTTTACTGTTTATGCACAGAAAAAATAAATGTGTGTTTTTTCTCACATAGGGATTGTGGAAGATAAGAAAAATAAAATAAAAATTAGTGCAGTTACTTTTTTAAAGTAAAAAAAAAACAAGAACTTGAGAGTCATTGCCTCACCACCCATGAACCCCCACTTACTTCACAGAATATGCACAAACCTTTACCTTCTCAAGTGTGCAAAGATCCATTGGATGAAAAATGTATTCGGAATAATCTGGGTGCTGCTCAAGAGAAACAGGTTTCTGGAAGAGCTCGGTCTTTAAAATGGAACAAAAGAGAAGATGAGGTTACACTCAACTTGTACCAAATTCACTGCTTTACCTTTCCCCTCTATTGCGGACAAGCACCCTACGGCCATGTCGCTATTAAATATTTTAAAAGCCGAGTCAAATAAAAAGAGCACAACCATTGAAGGAAGAAATCAAGACAGGGACTTGTTAGTGATGTAATTGATTACCCAATTAAAAGTCTTTCTCTGCGTGGAAGCTGCATGGGGAGAGCAAGATGGCAAGCGGGGATGATCCTGAAAGAGAGTGAGAGGGGCAGCTGTATCCTTACTACCAGCTTGCATGTTTACTTTCACGGTTCCCAGCCATGATAGGCTCGCTACAGTGTACAACGATTGGGAATGTTATGTGTGTTACATGAGATTATTTTGACCATGCAAAGTAATAAGGTATCATTCTACATCACTTAAGAGGAAGATACACACAATGACCGTACAGCAATGCATTTGGTGCCAGGAAAAACATGCTCACAGCATAGACATAGTAGTTCAAAATGATAAATGGAACATTTTACTTTGATATTGTATTGAAGCCTCATGCCTCAGTAGTGCATAAACATTTAGTTAGCATGAATTCCCCAGAGAGAGTGTGATACTGGAATACTTACACCTGGTTGTTTCATCTTCTGAAGAGCAAACTTAAGTAGATAAGACAGCTGTTCTATTGTCAGCATCATCATGGCTTTGCTCTGAGTCTCTATACATTCGGCAACTGTTATTTTCTAGAAAAGGAAAAACATGGCTTTTGTTATATCATGTCCAATCCAAAGTCGCTTATGCTTAACAATCACAAGGAAGTATTTGAATCCTGGTTTCCGACACCCTTACACTATGAATATTCCTGGGTGAGTACCTCACACTCCGGACAGAACCAGTCGCCTTCTGGCTCGGCTGGTAGTTTTAAGCACTTGGCGTGGTACACCCTGGGGCAGAGCTCACAGCAGAGCACCTGACCCTCGCGGTGGCACAGCCAGCAGTAGAAGTCATTCCTGCCATCCTGCGGTACAACATCAACAGGGTCTGTTGTGAGTGCTGGCTGCTTCACATAGTAAAAGGGACCATGTCTTAGTTCTGACTGGAATGCAGGCAAAAGAAACACAAAATTGGGGGAGGTCAACATCAGGCGAAAGTCTAAAAAAGCCAAGCAAGATGCACAACAAAAGGCATGATACAATTGCTCAAAACAGACCAAGCATTTTCTGGTTTATTTTGTCTCAGACCTTCAGTCCTGCACAACTGTGATGTTTAAAGGCCTACTGAAATGCGATTTTCTTATTTAAACGGGGATAGCAGGTCCATTCTATGTGTCATACTTGATCATTTCGCGATAGTGCCATATTTTTGCTGAAAGGATTTAGCAGAGAACATCGACGATAAAGTTCGCAACTTTTGGTCGCTGATAAAAAAGCCTTGCCTCTACCGGAAGTAGCAGACGATATGCACGTGACGTCAAAGGTTGTGGAGCTCCTCACATCTGCACATTGTTTACAATCATGGCCACCAGCAGCGAGAGCGATTTCCCCATTAATTTGAGCGTGGATGAGGAAAGTGAGAGTGAAGGACTAGAGGGCAGTGGGAGCGATTCAAATAGGGAAGATGCTGTGAGAGGCGGGTGGGACCTGATATTCAGCTGGGAATGACTAAAACAGTAAATAAACACAAGACATATATATACTCTATTAGCCACAACACAACCAGGCTTATATTTAATATGCCACAAATTAATCCCGCATAACAAACACCTTCCCCCTCCCGTCCATATAACCCGCCAATACAACTCAAAACACCTGCACAACACACTCAATCCCACAGCCCAAAGTACCGTTCACCTCCCCAAAGTTCATACAGCACATATATTTCCCCAAAGTCCCCAAAGTTACGTACGTGACATGCACATAGCGGCACACACGTACGGGCAAGCGATCAAATGTTTGGAAGCCGCAGCTGCATGCGTACTCACGGTACCGCGTCTGCGCATCCAACTCAAAGTCCTCCTGGTAAGAGTCTCTGTTGTCCCAGTTCTCCACAGGCCAATGGTAAAGCTTGACTGTCATCTTTCGGGAATGTAAACAATGAAACACCGGCTGTGTTTGTGTTGCTGCAGCCGGCCGCAATACACCGCTTCCCACTTACAGCTTTCTTCTTTGCTGTCTCCATTGTTCATTGAACAAATTGCAAAAGATTCACCAACACAGATGTCCAGAATACTGTGGAATTTTGCGATGAAAACAGACGACTTAATAACTGGCCACCATGCTGTCCCAAAATGTCCTCTACAATCCGTGACGTCACGTGCGGGCATCATCAAACCGAGACGTTTTCAGCAGGATATTTCGCGCAAAATTTAAAATCGCACTTTAGTAAGCTAACCCGGCCGTATTGGTATGTGTTGCAATGTTAAGATTTCATCATTGATATATAAACTATCAGACTGCGTGGTCGGTAATAGTGGGTTTCAGTAGGCCTTTAATTGTACATGTATATTCCTTGGTTTTGGTATGCCCCACTTTTCCTATGATCAGATTGATGAAAATGTTTGCCAAAAGTTTGCCTCAGTTTTTGTTGCACTTTGCAAACTAGTCTGTTTCATTAGTCATATCATTGTGCGGAATCGAGTGCCCAAACAAAAATAATTGCATGTGTTGGTGACTCAGTCTCAGTGAAGAATAGATACAATGCATCCGGAACGTATTCACATCGCTTCACTTTTTCCACATTTAGTTATGTCACAGCCCTATTATAAAATGGGAAAAAAAAACAATTTTGGCCTGAAAATTCGACACACAATACCCCATAATGCTATTGTCTTGTGGCTTTTGCCTATGTTGTGACTTTTCTCAAACAAAGCCATTTTTGTTTTGATGACGCCACAGATGGGCAGGCAGACTTGAATAACTTTTTATGTCTTTATCATTAAAAGTGTTAAACTTCATATAAAGTTTGCTGTTCTTAAATCCAAGGTTTTCCTTTTTTTAGAATCCAGAAGGCAAACTTGCCAAGCACAGATCGATGTAGTTGAATCTAAGGAATATAAATCGATATATTGATTAATCCTTATTCCCCTATTACCAACTCAAGCAGTTATTGATGGATTTTGATTAAACTTTCAGAAAATGGCAGAAATGGGAAAACGTACAAGTGATTTAATTAGGTCTGTGCAATATCGTTTTTTTTTTTCGATAAATAAGTTGAAGAATATTTAAAAAATAGATTTCTCCTCTTTTTTCCGGCATCCTTTTTGCCGCCAGAAGATTCCGTAGCTACTACCCTCCTCCCTATTTCCTTAGCGTAGATTCTCACACCCAGCAAAAAAAGGCTAATGCTAGCACTAACATGAGCGAGACGTTTGCTTCAAAGAAAAGAAAAGTGTTGTTAGTAGTTTAGTTGTGCGGCAACATGCATGAGACAAATGACTGCACGCTGCAAAGTTTGTTTACAAAAAGGCAGCGGCACAACAAATTTATTCCAGCATCTGAAACTGAAGCCTCCATCCAAGTGCGGGAAATTCAACTCTTTACGAGGTAAACTTGGCCCCAGCAACAACAAACTCCAACTAAAAAGCAGCTTACTGTGGTGGAATCATATACACCAGGTACACTATGTATGATGATACCATGTATCATGAGAAAGAAGAACAGTGAAAAACGATCACTAAAGCAGTTGCTCTGCATGTCGCAAGAGATGTAGCGCATGTACAATGAAAAAGCTTGTGTTTACCCACTTACTATATAGTACTCTCAATGCTTTGATTATACATTTGTATACTACATTTTTATTTAAAGAAGTATTTTATTCAAGACAGAAGTTTTAAGTCTGCACTTAATTAATCCCAATGTTTATTTGCATTCTATGTGCAATGCTACATTTTTGCTTAAAGAAGTAAATAGTTCTAGACAGAAATATTGCTTTTAAGCCCCTAAATTAGTTCTTTGAACATTATTACATAAACAGTACAGTTTATATCTGGTCTAAAAAGAACAACATTAACAAAACATGTTTTTGCTAAGAGTAAGATGCAGTGTAATTTTAAACTACTAGTTTTTAAACAAATAAAAGAAAAATGTGTTTTGAATTATCGACGTAATTTTTGTTCATTGGTTCCTTTATAAAGTAGGGTAAAAATCATAAATCGAAGTTTTTGTGAAAAAAAAAAAAAATCGCAAATTTAGTTTTTAGTCCATATCACCCAGGCCTACTTTTAATTTTGATCAACGTCGAGATTCAGCATTCTTAACTATATTAGGAGATGGGATCTGGCAGAGGTCTGCGCGCTCAGAGTGCTTTCCTAGTTATTCATCTCCTAATTGTTATTGTCGTGCCTAGTTTTAAAAAAGCAAAGCAAGAATGTTTCATTGCTAGCACACACAAGATAAAACACATATACATGTACTGGCTGAAAAATCAAGATGGCTGCAAATTTAAAATGGCTCCTATATAGTGGCCATATACTGATCCTTAAGTAGTCATTACGACAGGTTTGAATGTAAATGGGCTTGTACCATTTATTGCTTTTCCACTTTTAAGGTACTCAAAGCGCTTTGACGCTGAGGAAGCTGCGGTTTTAGAATCTTGCTTAAGTAACTTTGACAAGGTCCAATCAAGACATGTGGCACGCGATCATTCCTGTGTTAAGGTTGAACCTGTGGTATAATCTTGTCACTCTATTCTTCACTTTCACTACTTTGCAGTATAGTCTGGTTAGATCTTGTGGTAACCCACAGTAGCTTTTCAAGGGTATTTGCATGCAAACTGGAAAATCCCACAACACTCAGGTGTCATCAGCCCACAATGCAATGTGCACAAGCAACATGGCAAAGCAGTTAACAAGTCCATCTTGGGAAGGCAATAGTTTTATTTCACTACATTTTTAAATTCAGTAACCAAATTATTAGAGAGACACTTTGTATGATTCAATATACTTTTATACCATTACCAACACATACTTTTGATACACATATTTATACATATATATTATATATGAATATATACATTAATATGTATGTACATATATATACATATAAACATATATATGTATGTAATATACATACTGTATATATATATATATATATATACACACACACATATATACGTATACACATTTATACATGTATATATATATATACATATACATACATATATATACATACATACATACATACACATACATACATACATACACGTATGTGTACACATATATATATATACACACAAATGTGTACACATATATATATGTATGTATGTATATATATATGTATGTATATATGTACGTATATATGTATGTACATATATATATATATATATATATATATATATATATATATATATATATATATATACATATATATATATATTAGGGCTGGGCGATATATCGAATATACTCCATATATCGTGGGTTTATCTCTGTGCGATATAGAAAATGACTATATCGTGAGTATTCGAGTATACGTTCTCACGCAGTTTTTAGCTGCGGGCATTACACTACAGGCGTTTCTCACTCTTTCTTGTCTCTCCTTATAGAGACATAAAACAAGCGCACCTTGTTACATACGTCACATACTGTCGCACGTGCAATGTCATCCGCCCTCGCGGAGCAGAGAGGTAGCAGAGAGGAATGTACCATAGGTAAAGATAGCTGTGGCAGCTAACTTCTGTGGCAGGTGCAAGCGGAGCGGTGCGAGTGGTAATACGAGAGAGAGAAGGGTGTGAATGTGGTAACAAATGGAGGAGGAAGAATGAATTCCCAAGAAAAACAGCACACGGTCTATCGTCTGGCGGTGGTTTGACTTCAAGCGGGAATATGTTGAACAGACAACCGTAATATGTAAAGTATGCTGCAAAAGCGTTGCTGCAAAAAGTAGCAGCACTACTAATTTGTAGCATCATTTGAAAAGTCACCCGCTAGAGAGTGAAGAGTGCTTGAAACTCCGCATGTCAACATCTGGTGCCACACCAACAAAATGCCGAAGCAACCTGCACATCAACACCATTTCCACAACAACACCGTATGAAAAAATAGTCAAAAACAGGAGATAACGTCCGCAGGAACTTTCCACATAGCGAAGGACATACACAATTTGATTTCTTATTGTGCAGCTCATTTTTATTTGACAGTTATTGAAATATCTTGTGTGACATCATGCACAAAAGTGCTCTTTTTCATTTGTTTTAAACTAAATCACCAAAATGATTCCCGGGCGCGGCCACCGCTGCTGCCCACTGCTCCCCTCACCTCCCAGGGGGTGATCAAGGGTGATGGGTCAAATGCAGAGAATAATCTCGCCACACCTAGTGTGTGTGTGACAATCATTGGTACTTTAACTTTAACTTTATTGTAGTGGCGTTCTGTACAAAAAGTGCACTTTAACTTTGTGTTGTTTTGATATGTCATCTTAGTGACATCATGCACAAAAGTGCACTAATAGCTTGTTTTAAAATGTCTCTGCCAATCTTGCACTTTCTGTTTTGAAATTACATGAATGTTTGTGCCACAGTTTAATAAATACAGTTTTGGTTAATTGACTTAGTTGTGATTTCCATCTCTGCATGAATGTTTAAAATTAGCATATATTAATGTAGACACATATAATCATCATACTGCTGTGATTATATGCCTCAAGTATTGATTCAAGGCTAAGGCCTATATATATTAGGGCTTAATCCCTAATATATATATATATATATATATTAGGGCTGGGCGATATGGCCTTTTATTAATATATCAATATTTTTAGGCCATGTCACGATACACGATATATATGAATTAATACTTGATGCATATAATCACAGCAGTATGACGATTCTATGTGTCTACATTAATATATGCTAATTTTAAACTTTCATGCAGAGATGGAAATCACAACGAAGTCAATTTACCAAAACTGTAATTAATCGATTATCAAATTAATCGTTAGTTGCAGCCCTAATATTAGGGCTGCAACTAACGATTAATTTGATAATCAATTAATCTGTCGATTATTACTTCGATTAATCGATTAATAATCGGACAAAAGAGACAAACTACATTTCTATCCTTTCCAGTATTTTATTTAAAAAAAACAGCATACTGGCACCATACTTATTTTGATTATTGTTTATCAGCTGTTTGTACATGTTGCAGTTTATGTATAAAGGTTTAAAAAAAAAAATAAAACAATTGCCTCTGCGCATGCGCATAGCATAGATCCAACGAATCGATGACTAAATTAATCTCCAACTATTTTTATAATTGATTTAATCGATTAGTTGTTGCAGCCCTAATATATATATATATATATATATATATATATATATATATATATATATATATATATATATATATATGTATGTATGTATATATATGTAAGTATATATGTATACATATATATATATATATATATATATATATACATATATACATACATATATATACATACATACATATATATATTAGGGCTGGGCGATATGGCCTTTTATTAATATCTCAATATTTTTAGGCCATATATATATGGTGGGAGCGTGGAACGCCTTTAGCAAGAAGTGTAAATTGTTCGTAGTAGATGAGATGATTTGTTTTTTGGACATTTCCATTTCATCAAAAATCTATCCAAAACTGATTTTGTTACTTTGCTAGCAAACAGACAAACAAATCCTGGCGATAACATAACCTTTTTGGCGGAGGTAAGAAAGTCTACATTATGCTAACAAACATTATTAAAAGTTATATTGTTTAACTTATTTGAGAAACAGCAAACTGATACATAACATGTCCACTGTATATATACATACATACACTGTGTAAATATAATACCTCGCTGGCCGATTTATAATAACATTTAGTAAAAGAGGATATCTTTTCTCGTGTTAGATGTCATTACATTTTGAAGGAATACACAATGTTTTGGACATTGAGTGTCTTAAACTTAGTTTGAAGCAAAAAAGGTATGTTAGTAATCAAATATAATAAACTTATTGTTTGATTTCAGTTTGTGTTTTAAAGCAAAAAGAATACAGAAAGCTGAACAATAATTAAACAGTCACAGATCAAAGAGTTACAGCCAAGGGTAAATATTTACTGCAGTCCCATGTTTACGATTTTGACAATAATTCACCCATTATAATTATCTAACATACAAAAATGTAATACTTCAGTACAGATGGTACAATTTTTTTGAACACCGAGGCACAACTTCTCTTTTGGATGTGCTCTACCAGTGTGGGTCAAATCAAGAAAATGCTGCTTTTAGGGAGTCTTAAAACTTGGAAACTGCACGGGTCATGTTTGTGTACACGATTTCAAGGGAAACCTCGACACTATTATACATTGTTTCCGCCACATTTGCCCGGGTTGAAGGGGAAATCTTGAAACAGCAAAATAGCAAAACAGCAGCAGCGTTGCAGGAGTGATCATAGTACATGATGCATCAAATAAACATAAGGCATCTTGCTTGTAGTAACCACTGGTCATAACTGACCCAAACCTCTGAAGGCATAACGTATTAATAGTATGTAAGGGTAAATATGTATTTATTCATCGCATCTACCAAGTCTTGAATGTGGTCTCAGACATTAATGTACAGTACATGTATGTGCACTATGTTCCAAGGGTCAGGTCAGAAATCTCAAAGAGACTTAAATACATTGCTTTGTGGAGGAAGGATAGAGCAAACCTCTTGTTTATATCTCCATGAGGGATAGTGCCTTGTTTTTTACCTGGTCTTTGCTGCTGGTAACAGCACCTGGTTTCTTTTTCTTTTTCACTGGGCTGGGTGAAGTGTCAGCAGAAGAATGACCATTGGATGAGTGAGAGGGACTGGGCATCTTTCGTTTCTGGGTCGCCCTCTCTGTTGACCCTGTGTCTGAAATTGCATATTATCGTCGGATATAAGTTAGCTTAGGCTCAGTGTTACCTAAATACAAATAGATCTATTCTGTAATTTGTTCTCACCTTTAGATCGTGTTGAGCTTTCCATTTCCTCTGTTAGAGTGTCAATGGTCTTCACTTCCTCTGCCGCACTGATGTAAATGAGAAAGTGTGGTTAATACATCCTACACTGTAAAAATTTTTTCATGTAGCCTACTGTAACTTATAACAAATAACTATCAGGACCAGAGAATGATTACAGTTGACTGGAAACATGTTTTTAATGATACATGCAGTTTAATCTTGCTGCAGATACAAAATAATTTGTGAATGCAACATTCACCTGTCCTTTGAATGTCTAACATATAGTTTTATTAGAGCTTAGATCTGTGATCAAAGCCACAAAATGGAAAGATACAAAACTGAACAAAGAACATCAAAGGGGAATTGCAGTTTTTTTTAATTGTTCCAATCATTCACAATCCCTATATGAGACAAGGACACATGTGTCTTTTTTTTTTTAAGCATTCTAATTTGTAATGTCCAGCACGTTTGTTGTGGCTTACAATGAAGCTAATGGGGGTATATGGCGCCCATAAAGCCCTCTAAAAACATCTAGAAACCGCCAACAACACTCCATTTACATGTTCTGTCCTTTATATTAACCAAGTATTAGAGATATTGTTATTATAAGCGCTAATGCAGAGGAACCACTTTAAGCGGTGCCGTGATCTCAAATGCAGCTTTTGACATACTGAGCAGGTGATCTGCTGCATCGCCTCTGATTTTGTAAACGTTAATTCTAGATTATAAATCCTGCCTCTCACCTGTATAGTAGAAGGTGTTGGCCGTAAACCGAGAAGTTGGTCAACTTTGCTATTCAAGAAAGAAGCCAAAAGATGCTAGTTTTTTTTAATCTGCGTGAGTATTATGATTAATTCTTCATTTAAACGAGAACATACAAACATCTAATCAGGTGGCATCCCAGTGAGAGTAGACATTGTACAGTAAGTACATCTCCAGATGGCGGCGCCCTGCTCGGCTGCGGCTTCAGAGGCTCATGGTAGTAATGGAACATTTTGGCAAATATACCGGTAAATTCCGTGAATTTCATGGCTGCCGTGGACACTCCGTGGTAACATACGACCGCCAGACTATTCTGGATGTGGATAGATCGGGCCGTTTTGGACCGAAAGATGCGTATACGTTGGAACTCTTTGCTAGCATCGTAATTCTACGCCGGCTACATCCAGCTGCCTGTGAAGCAGCGCAGCCTAGTACCAGCGGGGACCGTCAACGGAGGAGACGTAAGCGGTGTGATCGGAAGCAGAAGCGGGGATGCCGAGCGGGGCTATCAACAATGCTAAAGTCTAATCCTCACAGAACGCCGCTTCCTTCCATCCTGCTTTCAAATGTCCGCTGCCTGGAGAACAAACTGGACTACCTTAAGCTGGATTTATATTCAAGACGCGAGATGAGAGACTGCTGCGCCATATTTCTCACAGAAACGTGGCTGAAACCATCCGTTCCGGACGAGGCAGTTAGCATCGAGGGGCTAACTATGTTTTGGTCGGACAGGAGCAGAACTCTCACTGGTAAATCCCGAGGCGGTGGTGTTTGCATATACATCAATAACAACTGGTGCAATGATGGGAAGATAGTCTCATGTCACTGCTCTCCCGATGTGGAACTATTAACTATAAAATGCAGGCCATTTTATTTACCCCCTGGGAATTCAGTGCTATGATCTTCACAGCAGTGTACATCCCTCCCAGTGCTAACACCAAAGAGGCTTTGAATGCTTTGTACTGCTCCATCAATGAACTGCAATCTACACATCCAGAGGGAGTTTTCATTGTAGCAGGGGATTTTAATCAAGCTAACATGAAAACGGTGTTCCCTCATTTCCATCAATATGTGAATTTTGCAACCAGGGGTGGAAGCAAGCTGGACATGGTGTTCAGCAATATTAAACATGCGTATAAAGCTGCACCACACCCCCACCTCGGCTCCTCAGACCATCTATCTGTGACGCTAATTCCTGCTTACAAGCCCCTGCTGATCAGGAAGAAAGCTACAGTGAAGCAGGTGAGGACCTGGCCAGAGGGAGCAATGGAAGCATTACAAGACTGCTTCGAAACCACAGACTGGGACATGTTCAAGGCAGCCGCCACCAAAAATCATAACACAGGGCTGCGTCCTGAGTCCGCTGCTGTTCACGTTGATGACCCATGACTGCTGCGCCAGGTCCACTACTAACCTCATTGTGAAGTATGCGGACGACACGACAGTAGTGGGCCTCATCCGTGACAACAACGACATGGACTACAGGAAAGAGGTGAAACATCTGGTTGACTGGTGCAGAACCAACAACCTGGTCCTGAATGTCGACAAGACCAAGGAGATCATCGTTGACTTCAGGAAACATCAGTCCAGCCACGCTCCACTCTTCATCAACGGCACAGCGGTGGAGATGGTAAGCAACACCAAGTTCCTGGGGGTACAGATAACTGACAATATAACCTGGTCCCTACACACCGGAGCTCTTGTAAAAAGAGCTCAGCAGC